>NC_068359.1:90282323-90483785 GCF_020536995.1 Dreissena polymorpha | reverse complement strand
GGATCACCCAGGACATCTTGGATTTCCAAGGAACGTAATACAACCATTCGTCAAATATCAGAACCGGAACTGAGCGACCATTTCCCCAGAATCCGCATTTTTGGTCCGAACGGCCAAGTCAAACCGGTCTCCACCCACACTCCTCCCCGTTTCTAACAAGCCCCCCTCCCTAGCCCAATTTAGCTTTCCAATCCCCGTCTAAGTTTAACCTTATAATTTTTTAATACTACCAAATCTAAGGCATTTAAGTCATCAGGATATCAAATTATTATATTCCCCCCACTGAGCTGCCCGTCCCCAGGTTACACCATATATTACCCCACAGCTCATAGCCCTTCCCCCCATGACCCCCAGAAATCTGGTCAAACCACACCAATCCATACACCACTCTAGTTCCCCCCCTGCCGGTTACAGAGCCCACTGGCCCCGCATGACCGATTACTTAATGTTGCTCCAGTGAAAGTGACAATCCAATGCTGACGGCCGCCGCATTTCTAGGCACCCCCCCTCTCAGACCACACCATCTTCCCACCACCTCCATATCCTCCTCAAACTGGACCCTCCCAGATTCTGGGACTACGGCCATCTCTCTCACCTCCACCTCATCATCCACCGGAATATCCACCTCCATCTCTGAGAGACTGAGTCTTGTGTCCTCTCCGTTGGAGCCAACTCCTACGTCCCCTCACCTCCTTGCCATCCACACTGCCTAACATTCAACCGGAGTCCTCACCTCGGAGGAGAGCCAACTATCAGCACCCTCCGCCTGCCCGAGACTACGGTATAACTTCGACCGAGCTTCCGCCTCCACCTCTGAATCAGAGATTACATGGCCTTTTCAGCAAGGCTATGCTTGGCCTTGCAATGTACTCCTCACATACTAACAACCCCTATCCAATCTGCTTTTTTGTTTGGGATAGCATCAATACCTAACCCCTCACTAGGTAACCCATTTACACACATCAAGCCCTCGCCCACTTATCAATGTCACATCTGAATCCCGGTTCATATCATTTATTTCTCCTATATCGACGTTTAGTGCCGACAATTACGTAGATTTCTTGTTAAATATGATGGACAACCTGCACAATCAATTCAACCCATATTCCATACAATTTATCATAACACTTAACAAATAAAGACGTTAATTTTGTTGGAATGTTCACAGTTGTTCTGAAAGCTAAATGTGTAATCACCGCCTTCACCAATTACCACTCAGCAATCATGGTCCACTATTAAGACATCATAATACTTGACAGTATTTCTAAACCATACTTTGCCTTTCAATTTGTGAGTACCTACTACGTCAATAACTTTTAAGGATGGTTCACAGTTGTTCTGAAAGCTAATGTGTAATTACGTCTTCACCAATTTACCACTCAGCAATCATGGTCGACCATTAAGGACATCATAATAATTGACAGTTTTTCTAAAACCATACTTTGCCTTTTCAACTTGTGAATCTTTTTCGAAAAGGAAAGGTTGCATAAGATACTTACTCTTGTATTTAATATTGTATAATCCGACATGCAATATACTGCAAAGAAACTGAAAGATTATTGTAATTCAAGAAAGATTCTTTTGTTTCAAAAATTGTTGCCAATCCATCAACATACAATCACTTCATACTCACTGCAAACTGTCACAACTATAGAGCCCTTCAAACGACATGCCAATAAGTCTAGTCATTCATTGAATAATTTCTACTTCTCCCAAACCGGAAACTATCTTGCTCCCCTCAGCTTAACTAGGTTTTAGTGAACCATCAAACTGAGCTCTGCCTTCACCTGTCAATCAGATGAAAATGGCATTCTCTACACGATCACCTCCGCCATTTCCTAAACCATTAGGCATAGACAGGACCCCTCCTCCACTCTGGCTTTCGGAACTTAACCCGATACAGGCACTAACACCTCCTCTACCAAACCCAGAGTTAGCCACAAAGGAGCCTTCCGATTCTACCTACACAGCCAACCACATTTATATTGCTCAACCCACTGATTGCATCACACCGCTGAACCACCATTTGGAGTGTTATTCAACCTGTCACTGCAATCGACCTCACTTCACACCGTTGCTATCAATCTCATTTGATGCATGCGTACTGAACCACCAAGTCACGCTCACTATCAGGTGGCTCAGTTCCATGCATCAGCCACTTCTGTGTAAAACAGAAATCATAATCATGGCCAGTCGCTCCCCTATGGTCAGGTCTACTCGTGCCCTTTCCATGAAGTCATGAAGGTGCTCTGGCAATTCTGCTTCAGTACGATTCTCCAGCCCCTCCACAAACCGTCGTCAGAGAAAACTCCTGTGGCACCGGTTTTACAAGCCTAGCCTCTTCCGCTCTACCCAACAACTCGCCCTTTCCTAACCTTTACCGAATGATCGGACGGGTTCAGCATAGCGAGCCTCAACTTTCCCTCCCTGTATGTACCGACATAGGCACTATGAGGTCCACTCCTACCCCCTCAACAACAAAGGTATCAAGCTTAGTCTCCACAGAACAGGGTACCAATGCTACAGAGTTCGGTGGAACTGACATAAACTTGTTAACCTTAATCTTAGCCACTCTAAGACTATCACTCACCACTCTTCCTCGCTCATTGACACTACTGTGTCCCTGATGCTTATTGTGGACCTAGGAATATCAATCTTTATTCCATGCTTCCTCATGAGTCCAGTCCCAAAGCATGCTGTCTTCTATTGGCGCGACATACACTTTCTCAGTGAATGTCTGACCCCCAATCTCAATCTTGACGGGGCCAACAATTGCGCCTTTCATACACAAATCCCGACCAGCGGTCATAACCGACACCTGTTCTAATACCGTATATCACCTGGTATTTTTTTGAACACCCTATCAGACACCAAAGTCACCTCCGCCGCTGTGTCAATAACAGCCTGTACCACAAGGCCATCACCCCATGTCGCGTAATACGAAACATTGAGCCCAGACCTTATCTGACATACAACACAGATTGGCCCTTTTCCTTTGGGTCATGTTAGGACCACTACACGACTGACCCCTTTCCGTTTAAATCTGCAAACCTTACTGTTTTGCCTTCCTTTGAGCCAAGGGTTTTTGCCCTGCTCATCAGTGTGACATTCGGGCAATCTTTCTTCATATGCCCATATCCGTTACATTCGAAACACCGGTCATTACTGACAGGTGACAGAGTCCTGCTACACAACTTCGGACATTCCCGCTTAAAATGTCCGATTTCGTTGCAAGTGTAGCATTGCCCGCTTTGGGAAGTCGTTGGACTCCTACTCCGCCTTTCCAGTAGTTTGTCCAACTTACCCATAACCGCATCCATCTTCTCCTCATCCTTCCAACTCGTTCTCCAGAGCATCAACCCTCCCGTTATCTTGCTCTGTTCTCCAACCCTCCCTCCGCCACTTGTACATCCTCTGCACATACTACCTTTTTCACCGCCTTTGGCCGTCCATACATCAGGCCATGCGTGTGGATTGCCCACTTCATTTTATCTATAGCCTGCTCTATAGTTTGTGGGCGTTGGTTAATCACCTGCTCTCCCCGCCTCTTTCTCACGGGCCCCCATACAGAACCGCAATATGGCCTGTTGGGTCATGAAGGCATCCGGAAGTTCCCGGAATGCCTTACCGGCTAACGTCAACACTCTATCCGCCCACTCATCAAGGGACTCCTCCTCTCTTTGTGTCGCACTCGAGAATGTTACCATTGCCGTCTCCGGCAACTCACGGTAACCGAACCGCCTCTCCAGTTTTTCCACCACTGCCGCATAGGTCATTTCTACGTTCCTATCTGTAGTCAGTGCATAGAACTCACTGGCCCTATCTGTCAAACACAAGCAGAGATAATCTCTCTTTTCCTCCTCCGTCCATTCGAAGATGGAGGCAAACTTCCCGAACTTCGTCAAGAAAGCCTGCCAAACTCCCTTTGCCATCATACGTCAATGATTTGGGCAAAGATTGGAGCCTGGCCTTTTGTTGTCCCATCCCGGCTCCTCCATATTGTCCCCGTTTGAGGGTGCAATTTTCTTTCGAGCCCCCTGTGCCCCTTCCGTGGCCTCAGGCTTCAAGGGCCATCATTAGTGGGTACCCTGTCTGGCACCGCCTGTGGCGTAGCCCCATACCCATGCGGCATTGGCGGCATGGGTGGGAACATATGCCCCCCTGGCCCTCCCATCCAAGCATAAGGATAAGGATAACCTGGCTGCCAACTACCAGGGTGCATTCCGGATACATGGGCATGGGGTACCCCGGTACTGCCCCCCACTTTCCATTTTGCTTTCCTTACTTGGGTTTATCCCCGAATGCATCGGCGTAAAACCGGAGTATGAATAACCACCTTCTTCAACCTTTCCGTGTTTTACCCAGGTACATTCCCGAATGCGTCGGCATAGGCGGGTACTCCGGATATGGATGTTCTATGCTCTCATTCCAACCATCCTTATACCTTAGTCGTGCCCCCGACTCTCTACTTTAAAAGAGTCGACTGGGGCCGACGGTGGACCACTCAACCGAGCTTGATCGATGACCGTTGTCAACCTTTGTATGGCTTCTATGTCATCGTCAACTGCTCTTTCATTGTACCTCAGTTTTACCCTCACTTTTCTCCGTTTCCGATTTGCTGAAGCGTACCATGCTCCAAAACCCTTCGAATTCCCGAAAATGTGGGATTTGAGTTAGTAGCTCCCTTGTCATACGACCTTCACTGTCCCTAATATGTACAATTGCTTCTGCAACCTTTTTTACCAACGCCTGGCAAAGTTTGCAACTCATCCAATGAGGCTGGTCTATATCGACAGCGGGATTATAGGTTGCATTGTTAGGTATTAAAGACAAACTCAAAATATTATTTGTTTATTTATTTATTATGTCACTTGGGAAATGCTGAAATTGCAGTCAGAAATAAACAAAAACAAAATTGAAATGGATCCTTTATTTTTATGTATTCTTTGAAAATGCTGAAGTAGCAATGCTATGTAATCATAAAAGATAAACTGCAATTATGAAGAAATTCTCAAGAAAAATAATCAAAATGACATTTAGTGGATTTAATCACTAATAAACTCTGTTACTAAGAGGAAATATCACTCAGCGAAAATGACGCGAAGTGAAACTAAAAAAATAGTCAAATGTTGATTTAGTGAACACAATCACTAAATAAACAAATAAATAAAAACGCAATAGTTCAAAATACCGCGCAGTGATGTCAATATCACTGGTGAAACAAAAAAAATCAAAATGCCATTTAGTGAAACGAATCACTAAATGAGAAAGATATGATCGCGTGGAGATATCACCGAGTGAAGATAAGAAACTGTCACCATGTGAAATATCACACAGTGAAAATATCACATAGTGAAAATATCACCGAGTACAAAAAATATCACTCAGTGAAACAAATTCACCGCATGAGATTGATCACGCAGTGAAACAAAGTATTATTAGGTGAAAAGAATTGTCACCATGTGAAAATATCACACAGTGAAAATATCACGGAGAAATATCACCGAGCAAACAAAGTTCACTCAGTGAAACAAAATTCACCGCATGAGATTGATCACGCAGTGAAACCAAAGTATTATTAGGTGAAAATATCACCGAGTGATTACAATATCACCAAGTGATGTTACTGTCACTGAACAGATAAAAGTCACTAAGTGAAACAAAAATTCACCACATGAAATAAATCACGTAGTGAAACAAAATATCACCAAGTGAACAACATTCACCGAGTGAATAATTACCCCAAGTGACCAGCCGACAAAGCACAGCAGTTTATACAGAAGTTGTGTTAAAGTTAACTGAGAAGAAAATATATATTTCTTAAACGTGTTTACTGTAGTGTAGCCTCCAGTGTTTACGTTTAAGAAAACGAAAGTAAAAAATTCCCAAATTTGAATATAATACAGTTGATAATGACTTGCCTTTGCCTGAAATACGACAACGTTAGTGGAAAACCAAATATGAAATACAATTGAACAACAGGGAGATAACTATTTACAGAAAGACTAAATTTAGAATGCAATTACACGGTTCGATAGTACGCTGTTCGACGATATCTGAAAGTTTCAAACACACTTAAAAATATAGTAATTAGCCTGAGTTCCGGAAAAGGCGTAATACTATTTTAATATTAGGGTAAATAGGGACTATATGACCTAAAGTTACTTAACAAATGTTTAAAATAACAGACAAACAGGAATGTTGTTAAATAAAATTCAAGATGGCTGACAATTTACTTTGTTAATAATGGCCAATTAGAAATTCAAAATACGTATAGAGTTTTTGCTCGCAGCGCCATTTATTGTAAACTAGACAATAGATAATTAGCTGTACTTACGCTCTGTCGCTGGCTTGGATCACTCGAACTGAGGATCACCCAGGACATCTTGGATTTCCAAGGAAAACGTAATACAACACAATCGTCTAAATATCAGAACCGGAACTGAAGACCATTTCCCAGAAGTCCGCATTTGGGGTCCGAACGGCCAAGTCAAACCGGTCTCCACCACAGTATGTATCGATTGTAAATAAAGGATGGGGAAAATTATGCGATTTCTAGCGATACCTTTCTCACTTTATTATTGTCTCTTTAAACGTCAATTATTTTACTTAATGACGTATTTTTCACTCGAAAATGCGTGCACTAACTTTAAGGTATGATCATTGAAGTAAAGACCATGAACAATGTCGTAACAATGTCGTAACGGATTCATTTTACTTAATAAATGATTTATTAAGATGTCCTACCCTGCAGTTTGAAGTTAATGACATGATTAAAGATAGACATTCTTTGTTATTTATTATCGGGTTTAAATCTGGACGCATATGCTACCTTTCAGAAATCGCATGTTATAAGGATATATATTGCTCAAATACACCTGGTATATTTAATAAATTTAATGTTCAAGTAATTGTATTTTCTATCGACAGTTGATATAAAGTATAATGGCATTTGTTCATTCAAATAGCTGTCTTTTACTGAAAATCAAGCCGATTGGTTATGCCGCAATTATTTGTATTTACATTGTTTTATTCACAAAGAGCTTTCATACAGTCAATTTATTCCAATATGGATACCGTGGATGTAATGAACAAATAAAAAGTGTGAAAATCCAAATGAGAATTGATGTAAAGAATATATAAATAGTTTGGAAAATCCGTCGATCCATTTATCCGTCCTTCTGTCCTCTAAGTGTGTACATAGCGATATTTTCTGAACATGAAGTAACCGTTGCATAGTCAAACTTAACACGCTATTACCACCGTTACATGTTGTTTTGAAGTACTTCATTGTGTTCGGAGTAGGCTGTGACTCTGAACTCTGTTATTTTCCCTCGTGCAGGTGAGGTGACTTTGTGCCCGCCGTGCCACAAGTGGTTCCACCCGCACTGCAAGCAGCACGTGACAGTCGTGAAGCCAGAGGACAAACTATGTGACTCGTGCACGGTCCGCAAAGCCATTCTCGCATGTCCCATGTGTACAGGTATACTAATATATATAGTATACAGAGCTGACAGTGAACTCACAATTTGGGGTAGGTATGTTCGAGTCTCTGACCAATATGGAAAGTGGATGCCTTCATGATACGACTGGACCTCTGGAATATGCGCGCGACAAATTATTTATTTATGAAATGAATTAAGAAATTACATGGGTTTAGGGCTGACACTAAACGGGGCGGTCGAAAGGTTTATCAAATTACAAATTCCAAACTAGAAATCCCTAATCAGGCTAAGGAGAAAAATAATCGGGAATTATTTTTCCAATAACTTCAAAACATTTCAATAAGTAGAATGAAATAAAACAATAAGATGATGTATGATTAATTAATCATTTATATAAAAGGTTTTTCTATAAAAAAAAAATCATTAAAGCTTTTATTGATGATTTGTATCATTTTAGGGTTCCTTTACCATGTACAACTATGCGTTGTGTGTTGCACGGAGATTCACCGGGATCTTCACGAATCTCACTTAGATCACGTCTACACCGTACCTGCATGAAAACCGGTCTCACTTGTTACCGCCCGAAAAAGGTCTCATATTACAGGCTATGAGCCGGAATTGGTTGACTGACTGTAGTTTGACTCCAATAGTGAAGATGACATGATTTCAGATTACCTTTAGTTTGTGTATGACTGACATTGTATAAAGATAATTATGTAGTTGAAAATAAAGTAGTATACCATGTCTTAAAGTGAACTTCACCAACAGACTATGAAAGAGCGGAGCATACGAGATGGAGGTCAGCACGGAGAAGTCGAAGATCATGGTGAACAGCACGACCAAAACCAGTGCAGACATCACCATGAACGGCGAGAACTTTACAGGGCCGCACGCTTTTGACGGGGGGGGGGGGGGGGGGTGTTAACCCGGGCAGGGTGCGGAAGGAACTCCCCGCCCGCTTTTTTTTAATATGGCACTTTTTATGTGAATTTTAATGCTTAAAAACTTCATTTGTGATATAAATTTATGGAATATAACAAGTAAATCAGCACCTTTCTGAAGTCTAAAGCTTGAAACATTGGTGTGAAATGTATGATATATGATGAAGAAGGAAAGCACACTGTGAAGATCAAAAATACTTTATTTTTATTAAGAAACGTTTCATAAAGTATGACTGTCATATAACCATAATACATGTAGTACATGTATTTTCTCTTTGAATTAACACCTCCTCTCAAAGTAAATTCCTAATAAAATGTTTATCGTCTACTACGCATTTTTATCCCATCATCAGACGTGCATTGTCGAAATAAACCACTGTGGAATAAATTTTCCTCTACTTCGGCAGGGCTGAACTATAGCTGTCACGCGCGGCGGAGAATGGTCATATTACTCGGAATCAACTATAAAGTAATCATTTTTAGTAAAATTGAATCAGATTCAACAAAACAAACAATTTGATACCAAGATGTAATATATTTTTAACACATAATGCAACACAAAAAGCAAAAAAACATTATTTACAAATATTAAGTGCGCGTACTCGTGACGTCATTATTAACACGTATGCACGTCATACGACACAATGCATGTTCTTTCACGCTAAAGCTGCAGTTTAGTGTGTTTTTTTTCATTATTTCTTAAAATCGGGGACGTAGAGGTATGATAAACAGAAAAACAGGTTAGTTACTGATCTTTGTGAAATGTATTAGGCTCGGCACGATTAAAATAATGAAACAATGTTTGCTTAAAATAACTTTGGGATTTTCCGTGTAGTTCGATTTTCCTATTCTGTTTTTTAAGAAATAATTTACGACTAAGAAAATTTATGGGATAAATCGAATACTAGGTCGGTGCCGGGTCGGTGCCGAATAAAGCAGTTTATTTTGCTCGGCACGAAAATCTGAACCACTCGCCAAGGCTCGTGGTTCAGATTTTCTAAGCCTCGCAAAATAAACTTTGCTTTATTCGGCACCGACCTAGTATTCTCTATTTACTTTCACTATAATCAACACAGATAAAACCATCACAATCGTTTACATCTCCTACATAAGATTGCAATTAGAAAATTTCTATATAAAATAACCGTTTTTCCGGAGGGTTTTTTACGCAACGCTTTCAGATATTGAGCTATTTTTTTGGTATGCGAGTCTACCTTCATGACCTAGATATGAAGTGTGAAATTCGTTCCGGTCTATTGATTTTTGGCGATGCAAGGGGCCTTGGACTTCAACACTTTCTCTATATTAACTGTTTTCCGGAGGTTTTTTTTAGCAACTCTTTCAGATATTGAGCTGGTTTTGAAGTCCCCGGTAGGGTGGCATAAAGCAGTTGGACTGTGCGTCCGTCTGTCTGGCATTTCATTTTCCGGACTTATTTTCAAAACGCTTTAATATATTGACCCGATATTTGGTGTGCGAGTCTCCCTACATTACTAACAGATGAAGTATGTCGTTTCGGTCCATTTATTTTTTTCGTCAAGTTATGGGCGAGATGCTAGAAGTAGAGACTAGCTTCAAGTACTTGGACGCAACCCTGTCAAAGGATGGTACCTGCCGATGTCCAAATGAGAATAAACACGACGACCGCAGCTATTTCCAGACTAAGCAGGTTGTGGACAATCAGTTCAATCAGCTTCAAAGAAGGTACAGCCTCCACAAGTCCCTCGTAGTCTCCATCCTACTCTACGACGGCGGACAAAATACGCAGGATACAGACATTTGAACATAAATGTCGCAGAAGACTGCTCCGCATCTCCTACACGGAGCACAAGACCAACGTGTACGTCCGGAACATGACTACTACAAGTGTTGGCCTGAAATGACGTGCATAATGTCCATATTCCCATCTATCCATGTTTTAAGTTTCAAGAAAAAATATGAAGAACTTTTAAAGTTATCGCAGGATCCAGAAAAGTGTGACAGACTCACAGCGCGCATTCATAAGTCAACCGGAAGGGGACAATAAACAGCAAAGTAACAGTATAACCAATGCATTCTCATGTCAATTTCTTAACACCTCTGCCTGACAAGATTCATTCTCAAGACGAGAAAGGCAAAACCAAACACATAAATGCTGCCGCACGTTTATTGTACAGAATACACGTAAATTGGGGCTGTGAGACGCCTATGCTGTCTGTTGTTCGGATGGCATGTTGCGGATAATGTCGGAATCACCTGAAACACATTAAGACAAGTCAGTAAATGTTGGCTAAACCAGTGATTGGAAGTACCACAAATATCAAGTGTGGCCTGATCAGATGGATAGAGGGGCAGCGTGTACAAGGTGCAGAATCAACAGGGGTTTTAGGGGCTGGACAGAATGTAAACACTCTGTTGAGGACTTTATTTTTGCAAATATCTCAAATTATTGAAATACATTTGCAAAAATCTTAAGAGCAGTTTGTGCCTATATCTTAAGGTATAAGAATAAATCCCTGAATACGTCTGAAATCGGTGAAAAAATTTCACGTTGGTTTAAGTATAACCGTATACATGAATGCAGTAAAAAATAGAATTTTTGAACAAGAACACGTGTTTACTTTAAATAAAGTAATTCAGATATGTTTCACATTGCTATAAGCAGCATATCAATCTGTCTTTATGCAACAGTTGAAATTCTTAAGAAAATTGTTTTACCGCTGTGTTTACATCCATTAACGTTTAATTGGGAACCCCACAGTCACGTGATCCTGCACCCTGTGTAATATTTTCTTGTTTTCAAGAAAAAAATCAAGAGTCTGGATTTGATAAGCCAAAGCTCATTATTTCAATGACAGGCACTCAATTGTAACTTAAAACACAGAGTGTCATTTTCATGGTTGTGATTATGATTTACTCGTAAATCAAACTACTCTCCTCCTCCCCTAAATGGTTTCAAAAGTCCTAACTATACAGACAGATCAATTCAAGGCAATCAATCTTGACACTCACAACAAGGAAATCAGCTTAAAGGAGAAGCCCCAGTCCTGATTGTTTAGACAATGATCAATGTTCAGTGTTGTAATGTGGATGTTATGAGAGCTGCTTATACAGATCTTGTACTACAAAGCTACCTCATACCTGGGTCAGTAATGCTGAGGGTGCACACTACAGATCTTGTACTACAAAGCTACCTCATACCTGGGTCAGTAATGCTGAGGGTGCACACTACAGATCTTTTACTACAAAGCTACCTCATACCTGGGTCAGTAATGCTGAGGGTGCACACTACAGATCTTGTACTACAAGGCTTCCTCATACCTGGGTCAGTAATGCTGAGGGTGCACACTACAGATCTTGTACTACAAGGCTTCCTCATACCTGGGTCAGTAATGCTGAGGGTGCACACTACAGATCTTGTACTACAAGGCTACCTCATAGCTGGGTCAGTAATGCTGAGGGTGCACACTACAGATCTTGTACTACAAGGCTTCCTCATACCTGGGTCAGTAATGCTGAGGGTGCACACTACAGATCTTGTACTACAAGGCTACCTCATACCTGGGTCAGTAATGCTGAGGGTGCACACTACAGAACTTGTACTACAAGGCTACCTCATACCTGGGTCAGTAATGCTGAGGGTGCACACTACAGATCTTGTACTACAAAGCTACCTCATACCTGGGTCAGTAATGCTGAGGGTGCACACTACAGATCTTGTACTACAAAGCTACCTCATACCTGGGTCAGTAATGCTGAGGGTGCACACTACAGATCTTGTACTACAAGGCTACCTCATACCTGGGTCAGTAATGCTGAGGGTGCACACTACAGATCTTGTACTACAAAGCTACCTCATACCTGGGTCAGTAATGCTGAGGGTGCACACTACAGATCTTGTACTACAAGGCTACCTCATACCTGGGTCAGTAATGCTGAGGGTGCACACTACAGATCTTGTACTACAAGGCTACCTCATACCTGGGTCAGTAATGCTGAGGGTGCACACTACAGATCTTGTACTACAAGGCTACCTCATACCTGGGTCAGTAATGCTGAGGGTGCACCACTACAGATCTTGTACTACAAGGCTACCTCATAGCTGGGTCAGTAATGCTGAGGGTGCACACTACAGATCTTGTACTACAAGGCTACCTCATACCTGGGTCAGTAATGCTGAGGGTGAACACTACAGATCTTGTACTACAAAGCTACCTCATACCTGGGTCAGTAATGCTGAGGGTGCACACTACAGATCTTGTACTACAAGGCTTCCTCATACCTGGGTCAGTAATGCTGAGGGTGCACACTACAGATCTTGTACTACAAGGCTACCTCATACCTGGGTCAGTAATGCTGAGGGTGCACACTACAGATCTTGTACTACAAGGCTACCTCATACCTGGGTCAGTAATGCTGAGGGTGCACACTACAGAACTTGTACTACAAGGCTACCTCATACCTGGGTCAGTAATGCTGAGGGTGCACACTACAGATCTTGTACTACAAGGCTACCTCATACCTGTGTCAGTAATGCTGAGGGTGCACACTACAGATCTTGTACTACAAGGCTACCTCATAGCTGGGTCAGTAATGCTGAGGGTGCACACTACAGATCTTGTACTACAAGGCTACCTCATACCTGGGTCAGTAATGCTGAGGGTGCACACTACAGATCTTGTACTACAAGGCTACCTCATAGCTGGGTCAGTAATGCTGAGGGTGCACACTACAGATCTTGTACTACAAGGCTTCCTCATACCTGGGTCAGTAATGCTGAGGGTGCACACTACAGATCTTGTACTACAAGGCTACCTCATACCTGGGTCAGTAATGCTGAGGGTGCACACTACAGATCTTGTACTACAAGGCTACCTCATACCTGGGTCAGTAATGCTGAGGGTGCACACTCTGAAGTATCTACCGCAAGCGGTGCCCAGCTCAATGTTGTTACCAGTGTAGTGGTGGACGCCGGTCTTGGCCAACATGGCATAGTACTCAATCTCACTCTTCCTATAAACACACAAGTACGCTGAAGAATCAAGGGACATCAAACATACTTTACCTCTACACCCACTGTTTTATATCCAAATATTTTTATTTTAATTGTTGGTGTGCATAAAACAAGGTTGTGCGTAATTCATAGTAAGGTTCAAGAAACAAATATGAAGTGGGTTTCCTAACTAATTATGACAATAACAAAATGTATACAGTACCGGTCATATCGGGGAAACATGCTCTTAACCAGTAAGGAATCTAATCATTTCTGCAATAACAGTGTTTCTTTTTATCTTTAGACGGAAAGCTGGCAGAAAGAGGAATTTAATTTTTAAATATGAATGATTATATGTTTCTATTCTTCCTTATTTTAAAACATTTATAAAATACTTTGATCCAAATGCTAAATTATATTATGCTCAATCTTGGATTGATGAAAATAGCCAGTACTATTGTTTTCAAAAATGACCCAAATTCATTTTTTTTCCAAATTAGGCAAACTTTTTTCAAATAAAGTTAACGCCACAAGAGGATTTTAAGTCATTTGAGGAGGAAACAAGTATTCCTTCTGAGCAGAGAAATGGGCCTAATTTCAGCCTAAAATAAGCCCTAAATTATCACTGAATAATGCCATAAATATTAGAAGACACAATTTTTCTGAAAATAAAACTCAAAATTCAAACTTTTTAAAGCAAATTGCCCCCCCCCCCATATATTAATTATATAAATGTTGTAAATTGGCATAATAATAAATAACTTTTAAAAGGCTTTATGTACAAAAACAAATACAATTCCAGGAAGCTATTGAAATCTAAGAATTTCTGGCTGAAAAATGAAGAGTATTTTACCATCAACAACTTATCCAGAGCAATTTATTAGCAACACTTAACATCAAATACAACCAAATCCATGCGTGAGTATTACCCTGCTGTCATTCACAAACTAAGTAGCGATGTCAGTACACCTACCGATACTCAATCCACACTCCATCTCTCAGTCTGGTTACTTCAGACAGAAAGCAAACACATCAGTACAAATGACTTCATCTTAACCGGCATATTTACCAGCTCCGAAGTCAAAACCAAACATACATATTCAAGCAAACAATTAATATCTCTGTTTGGGTTTAATTATTATTCAAGATTAATTATGCAAATGCTAGAGGGCAATTACTTTTGTGTTTCAGTACAATATTAATGTTGTATCTGGCTGTTTTCAGGAAACATTAGTTTCAAGACAAATCCAAGTGATTAAGACCTTGAAAAGGAGGTAATCCAAGCAAATACAAAATTGCCATTTTCTTCATAAGAATTCACTATGTGCTACTCAATGGGCCACAAGACCACATACTAAATTGACTTATTCTTCACACAGAACAGTCGATTGGTGTATAGCGGATTTTAGTGAGTAACGGATAGGTTAAACGTTTTTTGCAAAATACTTTTATTTATGTTAAGATTTATAGTTTTCTATCAATTGAATACAAAAAGCCTATCATTGTTCATGTTTTTGTTGATGTGTGTCAATGTTTACAACTGTTTGTTTTTTTCGAAAGCAAAACAAGGTCACGTTATGTACGCACCGTTTTTGTGACGAAAGGAAAAGTGCAGACGAATGGTTTCTTGAATTTTGCTGATTTTGTTTGGTAAACATAATGTTCATTGCTGTAATATTTTAGTATTATGTGTCCTTTACAAAAGTAAGAATGCTCAGAAACCAAATTGATGCGTACCATATAAAACAAGGGCTGTTTGTAAAACATGCATGCCCCCCATATGGACTCTCCCTTGTAGTGACAGCCATTGTGTGAATATGTTTTTTGTCACTGTGACCTTGACCTTTGACCTAGTGACCTGAAAATCAATAGGGGTCATCTGCGAGTCATGATCAATCTACCTATCAAGTTTCATGATCCTAAGCCTAAGCCTTCTTGAGTTATCATCCGGAAACCATTCTACTATTTCGGGTCACCGTGACCTTGACCTTTGATATAGTGACCTGAAAATCGCTAGGGGTCATCTGCGAGTCATGATCAATCTACCTATCAAGTTTCGTGATCCTAGGCCTAAGCGTTCTTGAGTTATCATCCGGAAACCATTTTACTATTTCGGGTCACCTTGACCTTTGACCTAGTGACCTCAAAATCAATAGGGGTCATCTGTGAGTCATGATCAATGTACCTATGAAGTTTCATGATCCTAGGCCCAAGCGTTCTTGAGTTATCATCCGGAAACCACCTGGTGGACGGACCGACAGACCGACCGACATGTGCAAAGCAATATACCCCCTCTTCTTCGAAGAGGGGCATAATAAGCATGAAAGCTGCAACTCGGGATTTAGTGAATAACGGACATGTGGTGACCCATATTCAGGAATGTGGGGATTGTCTCAAATAAATATAAACTCAATTGAAGTTGTCCAATACACATGTGGTTAGCGTGTGGCTATGATATTAATTAGTGAAAACATCATTTTTAATGAAAAATAATCAAATTTTAACGAAAAATCGATTTCTCTGAAAACATATTTTTCACTATCAAATCTATATATATAACAAGGTATTCAACTAAAAATGACCCGAAGATAGGGTGCATCGCTTTGAACAGCCATTACTTCATCAATTGTGCAGCGATTTCCATGAACTTGGTCTTATTAAACGCAGAAATGAATTTCCTTTCTGGAAATGTACATATGTTGCAATTATTTTTTTACAAATGCTGTGTCAAATTTCAAGAAATAACACGATACCACATGTAATTCGATAAAGACCTAAGCGATCCGGTAATGGCTAAATCAGTGTACCATGAAATTCGCGCTGTAAACAAATAATATTTTTTCGGAAATTTAAAACCGCTGGCATGTTTCAATAGGAAAGACATTTGTCTTTCGAGGTTTAATTGTTTAATTACTGAATGCATGGTGTTTACATTGAAATGAGACTCGAAGTCCTTAGCTATCCGTTATACACCAACCAACTGTATTCCTAAGCAAGGCAAAGCCTGAAAGTACATTGTCTTAACGAGAGCGCCGATGGCGCTGAAAGCATAGTTGCAAGATACAGGGAAGTTGCTGCTGAAGTAAATGTTTAGGTCAAAATATACTAAATAGTTTCCTTATATGTTTCGATGTAAAAGCGACAACTTTGAGCGAAAATAAATACAACATTTTGCACATAGAGACCCCCATAACCATACCTTTTCTTGACGGGCATTCTTAGCTGAATCGATTTAAGCAATAAAAAAGATTTGTCATGTTCAAACCAAAAACAAATTCGACTCAAATCAAAATCGACTGTTTTTGCGCCTTTTTCTGCCGTTTTCTAGTGGATTGTAACCTTTTGCAGTGCCATTTTTTACTTTAATCTCCAACTTTATCCTATTTCAGGGATTAAGTAGTGAACACCTATGCTTACCCTATCAATATCTCCAAACGATAAAACCAGAACAAAGTGTATAACATGCCTTCGAGGAAATATGATGATTTGTTTAGAAAGTACATGACTCGATTATTTAGTATATTGTAGCCTTAACGATTGCTGACATCACGAGTCGCCCCCCTTGTTAACAAAATGCTCTATTTTTAGAAACGGGAATTCCAAATAGTGACGAATGTGAATGGTTACAAAATGACATAACTATGAAAATAAATACGTAGAATTACATTATTTCACGCATACCATTATGCAACCATCCGTTTTCTTTTCCGACTTGATACATTTACAGCTTTCCATTTAATATTTTACAGACACAGCACTCGTCCAGAATTCGCGCTAATCCATTAAATCCAATGCCACATTTAAACCGTTAACTCTACTCGTAACGTAAATTTCTGGCTCAAAGTAAATCATTTTAACTTCAATTAACACAACTCTATTACTTTTAAACTCTACTTCATCAAATCCATAGAAAGGCACGTCAGAATCCATGTCATAAATCAGAAAACATTCATCGTACTCCGCCATTTTTTACACATTTTCAAAGAATAAAAGTGATTTATGCCCCACTTCCTGCTGAGAATATGTTTTAATTTCTATTTATAATTAACCGATGAAATGTTACATATACTTTAACCAGGGCCTTATTAATTCAGTTATGTAAACATTTGACCTCTCACAGAACAGTAAACGAAGGAAATCGAAATTGGGATCCCATATAAATTAGGTGTGAGGTCACTATCAACAAGAACAGAATTGTTTTACGAACGAAATTTGTTTTATGTTATAAGAAGATTTTTTGACATAAAACGGTCTTAGAAAAATTCACTAAAAACGGTGTCAGCAATATTCTTGGAAGAAAACGTTAGAAAAACGTTTCCAAAAAAAAATTTGTAAGAATTACCATATACTAAATTAAATAGATATTTCGTCTGATTTTTGATCAGGTAAGGCTTCATAAAGGGTAACCGACCGATGTGGATTTTCAAAATGTGGTATATACCATAAGCATAGGTGCAAGCACCTATGCTAAAAAAACGACAGGCCATAATTCTTTATCAGGGCTGTTTTATGAATGTTTACGAAATAAAAGTTACAATGAGAAATAAGATGCTAATTTTTAGCCTTAACCATGCCAAATTTGGTGCTGCTACCATAACAGGGTGTGATGGGGGCTCATACCTGAGAGGAGGGGTGTTGTTAGCAATGATGACCAGCTTGGCCTTGCCCTGTCGCAGTGTCTTCAGCGTCTGCTTGTATCCCAGCACAAACTTGCCGCTCTTCATGACAAGGGCCAGACGAGAGTTGATGTTCTCGGTGTTCTTCTTCTGCAGACCACACAACGCCAACAAATCAGTCATTTCAGTTTTGGTTTTTAATTAGTTGGGTGTTTCCCTGTTTCATAGTATTTCAGTCAAATCATGGCGGTCAGTTTAAACAATTCACTCTACCAGTACTAAGTGCTCATTTTTATGGCAGAAACTGACTAAATGCCCTACTTAAATCAGAGGTAGGGAAACCTGGCTGTAGAGATGATTAAATGACCTATACCCACACTAGTCATGGGGCTGGGTTTGGAATCAAACATGAAATCATCTCAATTTTTCATCCAGCGCTGTACCAACTCAGCTTGCCAGCCTTTTCAAATCTTAGGGACAACGTATATTGTACATATTTACTCTGTATTCAGCTAAGCTTGTCCATTTATTTTTAACATGGAATAGGAAATGAAAGATCAAACGATAAATCTGTACTTACGATCTTCTTAGCTGGAGCCATTTTGATCTTTTCAGTTTACGGCGACTGATTGGCCTATAAACAAAACATAATTAATAATTAAAGACTGTTAATGCGAGAGATGAAGCCTGTGAAACAGATCTTTGGCCCGTGAAATGCTTCATACAACAGAACCCTCACCGAAAAGGGCCTTTTACAAATTTTCAGCTTTTGCAAAATATCCGCTTATACTTCATAATTTATGAGGTGTAAAAAAAAAACACTGACTCTCAGAACACATTCACATTGACAAACCCTCTCCATAAACGACAAACAAAAGGAAATCACGATGTTACAAAGAATCTGTCACCGCCTTCGCTATTAAATCTTATGGTATACTCGTCACAACAGTATACTTGTCACGTCTTTTTTTGACGGTTTGGGTCGCATGAATTTTTAAATATTGAGCGAACACACTGTTAATGAAAGTTTCCTATCCCGTCTGCATTCAACAGCAGACATTTTCCCCAGCTTTACGACGAAAGTAACTTTTTATATCGACAACTACTGGAACCAGTGTCTATATATATTAATACTGAAAACTTAGTTCAAAATATACCAATTCAAATTATACACTCTACGGAGGAAACGGTACAACTAAAACGAAGAATCATATGCAATGCGTTTTTCCATTTACACAATCGTTTTCTGTACAATCAATTTCTTATTACAATTCATTTTCGGTCATACACAAATCATAAAAACGAACCTTATCTGCCTCTCTTCTCATGCCTGCTTAGCAAAGGCAAAAATGACTTATGTTGTGATATATACCAGCCTCTTATGACAGGTGACCATTTTACTCTATTGTAATACAGACTGATTTTTGAGGGGGACGGGGGTGTCTTACAGCAGCAGACAGCAAGATAAGTTTGGACTGTATTTCTTTAATACAATTACATTTTAACCGTATATTCCGTGTATGGCTTATCTACCCAGTTCTAGCTGTACTAGCAGCTCTAGGAAGGTTCTGGAATATACACGGCCCTAACCCACAGGGGGTCCAGTTGATGTACCATGATGTGGAAAGGGAATATACCTCCAGTCCAGCAGGACATTCAGCTCCCATTCGCCACTTGACAGTGTGTGAACCCTGGCGAACCAGACACACAACACTGTCTACATGGATGGACATTAATTGACAACTATGTACAAGACATTTAAATGAAAATTGTTAGTTCAACCAGTGGATTTTTCTCACCTTTTTGTGAATGAGGCAAGGTCCCTTTGGATTAGAAAAAATTGTGGCGTTTGGACTTAAATTGGGAAATTTGTGTTCTTCACTTTCTAACAAATGCTTCAAAATTGAGAATAGTAGTGTTTTCAATATAATATTCACCAAGGTGAAATTTATTGAGCTGGATGGGAGGGAGATGAACAAAATGTTGAGATCTAAATAAATTTATTTGAAAACCTGTCAATTGGGCTAGATCTGTCATTGCCAGATCAGGCATTACCTAAATGTACCCCTGGTACTATGAAGAATACTTAAATGTACCTGGGGTAGAGAAAATATACTGCAATGTACCCGGGAATGCTAACGCTAAATTGGTCATTGTTTGCCTTTTTTCAAATAAGTTATGTTCATATATATGCCACTTGTTTAAACAAGAGCACCGCCTTGCGGGTGCAGACCGCTCATCTACTATTTCAAAAATAAAATACAAATAAATATTTGTGTTTTTTAAACGTTTAAAAAAAATTATAATTGGGGGGGGGGGGGGGGGGGGGGAGTGGCGTGGGGGGTATATTGTGAGGGTGTGGTGGTAATTTGTGAGATGATCTTAAAAAAAAAAAAAATTGGGGGGAGGGCGTGGGGGATGGTTTGGGTGGAGTCTATTGTGGTATGTCAGGTAAGAGTTGTTTTGTCAAAGTATCAATCAAATCTAATCATAAATAAAGAAGTTATGGCAATTTTAGCAAAATTTAATAATTTGACCTTGAGAGTCAAGGTCATTCAAAGGTCAAGGTAAAATTCCACTTGCCAGGTACACTAACCTCATGATAGCATGAAAGTATTTGAAGTTTGAAAGCAATAGCCTTGATACTTTAGAAGTAAAGTGGATCGAAACACAAAATTTAACCATATATTCAAAGTTAATAAGTCAAAAAAGGGCCATAATTCCGTAAAAATGACAACCAGAGTTATGCAACTTGTCCTTTTACTGTCCCCTTATGATAGTTTGCAAGTGTTCCAAGTATGAAAGCAATATCTATGATACTTTAGGGGTAAAGTGGACCAAAACACAAATCTTAACCAAATTTCCAATTTTCTAAGTATAAAGGGCCCATAATTCCGTCCAAATGCCAGTCAGAGTTACATTACTTTGCCTGCACAGTCCCCTTAGGATAGTTAATAAGTGTTGCAAGTATGAAAGCAATAGCTTTGATACTGTAGGAATAAAGTGGACCTAAACACAAAACTTAACCAAATTTTCTAAGTATAAAAAGGGCACATAATTCTGTCAAAATGCCAGTCAGAGTTACATAACTTTGCCTGCACAGTCCCCTTATGATAGTAAGTAGGTGTTGCAAGTATGAAAGCAATAGCTTTGATACTTAAGGAATAAAATGGACCTAAACACAAAACTAAACCAAAATTTTCAATTTTCTAAGTACATGTATAAAAAGGGCACATAATTCTGTCAAAATGCACGCCAGAGTTATCTAACTTTGCCTGCCCAGTCCCCTCATGATAGTAAGTGTACCAAGTTTGAATGCAATAGCATTGATACTTTCTGAGAAAAGTGGACCTAAACCCAAAACTTAACCGGACGCCGACGCCAAGGTGATGACAATAGCTCATAACATTTTTTCAAAAAATAGATGAGCTAAAAATGGCATCTATATTATGGAAACTTGTACTCAAAAATAAAGTTGATGACTGTTTTGTTCAAAGAGAACAGTGTTTTGTAGTCCTTAGTGCGTTTTAAAACATCGGATTTTGAGCGGGAATAAACTCTGGTCCAGTCTCAATTTGCTTGGTACGTGATAGTACATTTTCTGTACCAGGGGTACGTTTAAGTAGAACCTGAGCTTACAATAACCAATTGAGCTTCAATTGGGAATTTTTAGGCTCAATTTGGAAAAATGTACACTTTTTCCATTGGGAATGGGGCTGAATACCGACTGCAAATTTTAAGGGAAAAAACACTATACTTCTGTTCTGTGAAACTTAATTCATATTTTATTTCATGTAAGGGGTTGATTAGGAGGTGGGAACCCATCAGTTATTCAAGGTCGCGGTGGTGAAGTAGATGAGGTGTCCGCCTAGCGATCGGGAGCTCGTGGGTTCGCTCCCTACTCGGGGAGCCAGTGCTTTCCACAGGATTTTTGTCAGGCGCCCCGGGGCTGATGGGGGTAGTTCCGGAGGGGTGTCCCTTCCTGACGTTGATTTTTTTAAAATTTAACAAGTCAATAACTCAAAGAAAAACAGCGTCAAAAGACATCATTTGATGCGCTATGACTCTTCAAGAAAATCCCCCAATCATTTAAAAATATTATATTGTTTAATTGTTTTAAAACTTTCTCGCATAGATAGTAAAATCCCGACTCGAACGATTCCCCAATACATCCGTTTCAACCCGACTCTATTACTGTATACTTACTACTTTTCAAGTTTCTATTTATTACCCGATAATCCCATTTATTCCGTTTTTATAAATCACTTTATGGTAAATATTTACGATAAAAACTCTCAATTACTTCTTTAACACAAACCATGCAATTTTTCTATAGTATCAAATAAATTAAGTGACTATTTATAGATTTGATGAAATATTGCATGCGTCAATCCCCCGACGTGTTGTGTGCTTGTTAAAACGCTCAATACACGCACGCTTTCTATGCAAATGACGCGACGTTGTACATGCTGCATAATTTTCGCGCTCTTTTTAATTGAGAAAAAGATTCAATACAAAATAAATTTGCACTGCTAATTTGAAGCAAGAATATTTTAACGTTGTGGTAACATTTACATTCGGAAGTGTGTTTCGGATTAAAAACGCGTTAACATCGACTTACGGGAATGGGTTTCAGATTACAAATTTAATTATTCCCGTTTGAGAGTTCAACACAAATTAACAGTTGCGTTATGAATTCAACGATAATTTGTTTAAACGCTTAACGAGTCAAATAAATGTTTTAACGGAATTATGCATGAAATTCACGTTGTCTACAAGGATTACGGCCGGTTGCCATCATCAGTCTTCTAAGTAACTGGCTAAGATTTCTGTGGCAATTACATGTACGTCACGAGTCGTCTGCATGATTTAACGGCAGGTATTGCCTGCCTACTGCTGTCGCTCATACAAAGCGTGCACTCTCAGTGACCAATATTGATTTTCTAATACAACGACGCTCCGCCTTTAGTTGGGTAAAGCGACAAAGGATCATAAATCAGCTTTCAACATTTTTGGCGAAGTCGGTAGCGCTTTGATCTTAAGCTGCAATAACTGTCAGAAAACACTGATCAGAAAATTTCAGGCGTCCCGCGAACTCTGATTTCAAAATTCAAGCACCCCACTGAGGGACCGTTAAATTGCCTGTGGAAAGCACTGGGAGCGTTCTCATTATCTCCTGCATAGACACCAAGTACTGCTTCTTCCCAGGAAACGGACTCGACAGTGTCCATATCTGCCTATAATAGGCCTTCATGTAATAATCAGCAATTTACTGTAGGAAGTACGAAGTAGAAGTTACAGGTAAATCTCTATCTTCTATCTTTGGAATACAGAACTATAACACTCTGATTTTACTTCGTTATTCCTAGCTGAAATAATTCGCGTTCAGAATAAATCTGAACGCTGAAACTCCGGTCTGTAAAAACCATAACGAAAAATAATTAAAATATTATTATGGGAATTACAGTATTTGCAAGTGTATATATCTGAAATCTACCTGTTGTTTGACAAATATGAACTTAGATCACAAAAATTACCTGCATTTCATTTAAAATCATAGACATGGAGCGATCATTTTCTCAAAGGCAGCCATTTTGGCATTGTTGTTGTTATTTCGTACCATAGCTATTTCGTACCTATTACTTTTGGGGTATTTCGTTACTGTCGATTCTAATATTTTGAGTTATAATAGTTATAATCCTTTTTTTGCTTCATCTTCATACTATTTCCAATTTCATTTCTTACTGTTTTGCGCATATTGCATACTTAATTTTTGTGTTCGAACTCAGTTACAAACATAGTTGAATTTAACCTCCAGTTCAAGGGAGCTAACATGAACCCTTTACTATACAAGTATATATTGGATGAAACAAACTCGAAATATAGTTTATTAACAGGTAAATTTCGATATATTTTGCTCAATATATACTATTTAGGCAACGTTCTTTCATAATAGTCACAAATATGTGTGTATTTAAATTCAGGAGTGATGCGACCGAAATTCGTGTCGAACTCTCGCTATTAAAAAGATAGAGTGGACTATTGACGCCAAGAGTCTGCCAAAGCAAAAATCATCAAAAGACTCTAAGTCGGCAATTTATATTGACTACGTTATTCCATACCATATCCTATTACATGTATGTTCATTTTATTTCAATTCATTTGGGAGTGGTTGGGAATGACGGTCATCATGTTTATTTCAAACAGCAGAATGTAAACTTTCTAAAAAGTCTTGACACAACTTTCAGTTCGAAATACTATTCACAAGGCCTGAATCTATTAACATTCTTTATCAACATTGACCTCGTGGTATTTATAGCTTACCACTTTATTTAAGATTTGGTATATAAATCGAATAGTTATGTCCATAATTCTCCGTGATAATTATAAGGAATACATAAACTATCAATATTAGTTGTTGACAGTATTTAAACACACATAGTGAAGCGTAAAATATGTATAATTTGCAGAGATTTACATACACGTGTGTCTCCTACGAGATCAAGAGAGGAAAGGAAGTGACGTCAGAGCATCTCTGCTTTCATGAAAAGACGGCGAAGCACACACAATATACACAAGAAATATTTATTGAAAGTTGGGGCCACGTTTTTTTTTCAAACTTAAAACTATATATTTTAACTTCTTCTTTAATTTAATACATTATGCTGTCTCATATCGTTAATTCATGTCATAATACAATAAATTTAGAAATAATTCATTGTTAAAACCCAACCCCAGGTCGCAGTGGTGTAGTGGATATGGTGTCCGCGGAGTGATCGGGAGGTCACGGGATCGACGCTCGAGAGAGCGTTTCAAATAAGCCTTAGGCTTTCTATGCACTCGAGCTAAAACACTAAATATAGGTTTTAACTAAAACCGAACCCCATCATATATCCATATCCAGGGACCTATGCAAACACTGTTTACATATGTCCCTGTCATATCTCATTAAAAGGTCATACACAAATGAAATAGGACATTAACATTATTGATTGTTTATTTTGATCATAGCTCGTTTGAAGATATTAAGCTTTCATAGTTTTAAATATAGTATTGTAACTTCTACCCTGTTTAATATATGTGTGATTTTAAATAACTTCCTAGATTCGAGGGTCAATAACAACTACTTATGGACAAGGTTCTGATGTGTGCGTGGTCCGTCAAAACCAACCCATCTTTAGGCTTAAGAATATAGAAAAGTCTCAGACCCAAGAAAACATTATTTTAAGTGTGAATATAAACAGAATGAAATAATACTAGTGTCATAAACAATTGTTTTAAATAAAGAATATTGTATCTATATATATTTTACAGGGACATATAAAAGGTCCCTGCTTTTAAGTAGAACTTACACATTTTAGGTATTATATTTTTATAATTTAAATCTAATAATTGGTTGGTCAAATATAAATTTTCACCGTACTTCATCAAATTTTGGCCTGTAGTGTAAAATAGGTCTTTAAAAGAATTGATCCGGTGACATATAGTTTTCTGATGCATGTGACCCAGATTACAGTTCAGACTATGTATTGACATGATACATATTCTGTCATAAAGATCGATTCATAGATGTGCCCTCTAAAGTGGTAACAATACTTGTCTTAGATTAAACCTGGTGACCTAATTTTTGGATGCATGTGACCCGTATTCGAACTCGGCCTAGATATTGTCAAAACAAACATTCTGAGCAATGCCCTCTACTGCATTTTGAAGCCACAAAGCAGCTACAAAACATCATGACGAAGTTACGATCGATTGATATTTGATAAAGTTACGGGCCCTGGAAAATATCTGAAAGCGTTTTGTAAAAAGTCCGGAAGAGTTATTTTCAAGAAAAGTCAAAGTCACAATTTCCACAAACGCAAAAGGACCGAAACAAAAATCAGCTAAATGTATTAAAGCGTTTCGGTAAAAGCCTCCGAAAATCGGTTATTATAGAGAGCAAAGCTAAGTCCAAGGCCCATAAATTCGCAACAAAAATCACGAGACTCACACATCATCTGTAATTTATGTAGGAAGACTAAAAAAACAACAAAAAAACAGCTAACTATTTGAAAACGTTTCGTTAAAAAAATCCGGAGAACGGCAATTTTAGAGAAAATTTCACAGTCCCAAAACTTTGCCAAAAGCAATGGACCGGAATGAAACTCACACTTTCTCTGTTAGTCATGTAGGAAGACTCACACACCAAATATCAGGTTAATATCTGAATCACTATCATCACCGCAAATAGATGACCAGCGAAACGAACGTAAACAAACCAACCATGGAGAGCAGTGAGTATTTACCTAAAATATCTAATAATTACTCGCTCCTGGATAACCAGTGCGTGTTAGGCATCTTACAGAAAGATTAATATGTTTAAAAATGTAAATCTATATTGCAATTCGTATTGATGAAGCGTTTTTTACACACATTTATGAATGCTTGTTACCGGTTTGAAATTGGTGCTTCTCGAAGAAACAGCTTTTCTTTTATGATTACATGGTTTGTCATCGTGTATATAGTTGATTTCCTATTCTTATAGGCAATATATACCATTTTAACGTTATTACTGGTCTTCGTTTGATTATTGTTCGTGGAAATATATTAAAATAAAATTACTGCAGTGTACGGCAAATAGTTGTTTATGGCAAAAGTCGTGTACGATGAATAGTTAAAGTCATGTACGGCGAATAGTTGCAGCGTATTGGCATTTTGACACTAGTCTGATAACTGATTATAATCAAATAAATAGTATAGTGAAAACAATCCCTTGAATGTTACTTCATTTGAATGTTTAACCCATTTTACCACGCCTATGCAGTAAACTGCTATTTTTTTAGTGGTTGCAAATACCATTTTCAGGCGAAAACTCGTTCTGATTTATGATCCAAACATACACTACGCATACACTGCGGGAACACGTTACACTTGTTTCGCTTAAAAAAAGAATCTATCCACAATATAGAGTTATGCTAAAGAGGAGAAAACAGAATGAAGTTTATGCCACTGCAAACCGAATTTTGAATACGGTCTACCCCTAAACCCAGGGATCCTTATTACATGGGTTTGAAAGAATTATTGCGTCAATGACCGTATTAGAAGTCTATGCTTGTTGTGGTATTTGGAGTGAGAGAAAGGAAGAGATGCAATACAAACGAAAACAACATGTGGACAATTTTTATTGATAAAGGCACTTCAATAAATGCATTCCATACAACTTCCCTTATTAGTTTGTCTTCCTATTTCAGAAATGGATGAGTCGCTGGATGTTTCTGGCATTGAAGAGAACAGCCACGCAGTGCATTCGTGTCAGTGTGAATGAGGCTTTTTTGTTAACGTCAGTATGTTTTGTATACACATGTGTCTTGCATCTATGTGCACATGACAGGCAAACGGAATCCTGTAAACATGATCGCTTTTATGTGTTTCATTTGTTTCTGCATTTCCACTTGTTCCAAAATAGACGAATTGCACCAAATTAGGATACAAACATATCTCAAATAGGTGAAAATGTCACCGATAAAAGCCCCGTCCAGGGGTCCTCTTCTTCTGCACTGTGGGTTACCAAACTCAAAACAATCACCGTAGACAATTTAATTTTATTTTCCTATACGCCGTACACATCAGGTTCTATTCGCCGTACACAACGAAGTTTATATTTTAGCTAAAGATTTGCATACTAACTAGATTTTTGGCCTGACGCTTGCAAAAACCGATAGCTTTTATATTTCTATTTGCACACCATTGAAAAATTCGGCAAAATAAGTATACTTTCCTCGGAAAAAAGATGTCCCAATTAATTTAACTTTCGGTACCAGGTTGCTGATGATTGATCTATTTCAACACTCGAATGTATAAGTAAAAAAACTCCAACTACTTACGATAGAAGTTTGACATGTCCACTATTAATTTGTCACACAGTTATTGGAAAACGTTCGCGATGATAGACGGTGAATAGTCCGAAGCGGAATGCCGGACGGACAGACTTTGCGACTGCTATATGCCACCCTACCGGGTGCGTACAAATGTGGCATATTATGTGTTGATGAGCTAAAAATTAACAATGGAAACTTTCGACAACGGACATCTTCGTCTTCATGCTAAGGTAAACCTAAAAAAAACAAGAGGGCCATGGGCCCTAAGGCGCTCACCTGAGACCCAATGGAACTTAACTACATTGTATTTAGAAAGATTGAGTTCACAAATAATGGAAGTTTCTTAAGGAACATAACTATTTAATTTCTATGCCCAATTTTATTTGTAAACTCGGGTCTGAGACATCTTTAAAACAAATGTTCTGACCAGATTCATGGAGATGGGTAAAAAGTGACTTCTATAGAACAAACAATACCATGTTTTAAACTCAGCAGAGATTTAATTGGGACAAATGTTCGGACCAAATTTCGCAAGCATTGGCCAATAAATATGGTTATCACTTTGTTAACAAGGATTGACAAGTCATAATCAGGAAATCTATCCCACCCCTGGCGAGATATTATTAGAAATGATCTGACCATGATTCGTGAAGATTGGACTGTAAATATGACTTCTATAGTGTGTACAAAGTTATTCTACAACCATATAACTTTCCCTGGCGGGCATGTTTTTTTCAAGGAACCGGAACCGTTTTCTTACAAATGTTCTTACCAAGTTACATGAAGATTGGACTATAAATTTGAGGTTCTGGGTGTAAACAAGGTTTTACTATACCCAAAATTAGAAAAATGCCCCTCTCTGGCGGCCATGTTTTCCAACAGACCGGAACCATTTTCGAACTCGGTGTAGACATCATACAAATGTTCTGACAAAGTTAAATGAAGATTGGACTATAAATGGGTCTTTCAGAATGTAATAAAGCTTTTCCTTTAATTTGACTGTGTGACCTCACATAACTATTTTTTTTCGATCTCAGCCAAGATACAATTAGGGCAAATGTTTTGACCACAAGTTTCATAAAGATTGGCAATAAACGAAGTCGCTAGTATTTACAAGGTGAATGTTGACGGCGCACGAAAGGTCATTGCAAAAGCTCACCATGAGCATGTTGCACTCGGGAGAGCAAACAAATGCTGCGTTCAATAAAAGCGGAGGGCCCGGGTGAGGGCCTTCCCAGTGTTGATTTATTGGCCCATTTGAATAATCTTAGTCCAAAATTTAAACAATGTGTCACAACAGTTCCGCGGTCGGAGACATATGCCCCCCAAACCGGGCTTTGGACTTGTGACCCAAATTTCAATAGGGGTCATTTACTGTCCAACGCCAATGCACATGGGAAGTATCAAGCCAATCATTCGTTGACGAGTTATTGATCGGAAACAATTTTCACACAGTGACCTTGACCCCAATTTCAATAGGGGCCATCTACTTTGCAAGGCCAATGCACATGTGAAGTATCAAGCCAATGGGTCTATTCGTTGACGAGTTATTGATCGGAAACGAACTGGTCTACCAACAGACATCCAGCAAAACAATATACCCCCTTTTCTTCGAAGTTGCATACTAATAGTATCAAAGCCTTCTAGCAAGCTGTATTGAATTTATACCAAATGCGTCCTTTCGTATTAACAAAGAATTTCGTATACTAGTATGTGGATTAGTCTTAACCCTACAATGCAGTGCAGATTACTATTAATTCTACTTAACCTAGTATGTGACCCCACAACTGTTTTGATTTGAATACAAAATTGTGTTCATAAGAATTTCTAGAATCAAGCCAGGTAAACCTATGGCGTTTAACATTTTCAGCCACTCCATGTTTTTGCATTTACGTTTCAGCCACTCAAGTTTTGTAATTAACATTTTCAGCCAATTTTGCACGGGGAATTTACCTTATAGCAAATAGTTATATACAATTGTAGTATTTTGTCAAAGTATATAATAGACAGGGCAAAACGACAGTTTTTAAACTTGCACAAATCCATTTCTAATTATACTGAGACATTACTGTTCTGTCAAAGTTTAGTAATAATATTTCAATAAACGTGGCCTCTGCAAAATGAAAACAGGTGAAAAACAAGAGATGTGCTTGTCATAAACACTATGTCCCCTTCTGCGCCACTTTGAAGCTATATATTTGACCTTTGACCTTTCACCACTCAAAATGTGCAGCTCCACGAGATACACATGCATGCCAAATATCAAGTTGCTATCTTCAATATTGCAAAAGTTATGGCAAATGTTAAAGTTTGACGCAAACAAACAAACACACAAACCAACAGACAGGGCAAAAACAATATGTCCCCTACTATAGTGGTGGGGGACATAAAAATACATAGGCTCACCATAAGCAAACGCGTTCGGGCCTTTCTCATGTTGCAATATGTGCTTTTCATACTACCAAGTATGTATTTTAATCTATGGTTAGTATTTTGTATCTATCTCTGGCAATTTTCCAAGTTCACATACACATGCAAGTGATACACTACAGAGTGACTGTGGAGCATAATCTGTCATAAGGTCAATGATCTTCCAATCAGTAGTCAATTTGTGCAACATGTTTTCTGATTATGCATATTGTCTCATTATGATGAGTCAAAATTGAGCCTTTCAATTTAAACACATTGTGTTAGGTACACATCTACGATAATTTCAATAGTTAAGTATTTCCAGGATTATTTGTTGAAATACATACATAGATTTGTAATTCAGAATAAAACAAACACACCTGTTAAGTCGTTATATATAGAATCTAATTTATCTTTTAGACTTTTTAAAAAATGGCATTTATGCAATGACTGATATACATGATTAAATTAACACAAGGCCATCTAGGCCGATCTATACAAATTAAAACTGTACAAAATCATGATAGGTATCCCTGAAAACAGAATGCATTAATTAAAGTGAAACATTCAAACATTTAACACATGAACATGAGCATCATTAGTGTTTTTTCCATACAATTCCAGGCAGTCTTTCAGGATTAAATGGAGAAGTGACTGATAGATGGAAGTGTGATTGATATATGAAGGTGTGAACTATGATTAATGGATTGATGTATGATTGATAGATAAAGATGTCATTATTTACGATAGTGGTTCAATTACCAGTATAGAACTGCTTGTACACATGTGTTTTCTACTAGTGAAATAAATCAGATTTTGTAACTGGAACACATTTTTGTATCCAGCTTAAGAAAACTTAATTAATTTATTGAATAAACATTTCAAGGCATTGACACACACAAAATGAGAAATTACATTGAGACCATGTTTCAAAAAGTAAACTCATTGTCCTTTAACAGGGCACAGGATCACGTGACTTTGTGGGATTCACAATAACATATTAATGGATGTAAACACACCAGTAATTGGTGCATTTTTGACAAATAACTGTATAAAACAATCTTTCTTAATAATTTCAACTATTGCATAAAAGACCAATTTTTATGCTGCTTATGGCAATCTAAATCACATCAGAATTACTTTATTTAATATGCAGGTGTTCTTTTTCAAAACTTCTATGTGTACTGCATTAATTTTTCAGTTATAAATTTTGTCACGGATTTCAGACATATTCAAGGATTTGTACCTTTAGATATCGACACAAACTGTAAAAAAACTGTCTTTTATGCACTTACGATTTTTGAAAATTAATTTTGATAACTTTAAATATTTGCAAGCTCTTAATGGTGTGTTTACATTCTGTCCAGCTCGTGTGTAAACTCCTGAAAAAACTGTTGATTCTGCACCCTGATAATATTACAAGAAAGACAGCAATTCGCGGTGAAGAAACAAAACAATATAATTCTGCTGCCTTGTTTTGAACATTTTTCATATTTGCACCTTTTTTAAAACGAACAATTTGAGACACTATTCCAAAAATGTACATTATCTCCTATATTTGTCATACTTGTCGAGTCTGGAAGGGCTAGAGTGTCCATTTCTGTGGTGTTTCCTAGGATACCTATCCGGCGAATTGTATCTGTCCTTATTTTCCTTATAGTCACGATCTTTCCCTTCATTACCCTTGTCTATTGAGCGTTTCTTATGACTAGATTTGAAGCCAGGTGACGGTGAACGTGAGGCACTGTGGCTGTGTGATCTGTGCTTTCTCTTCCTTGACTTGTGTGTGTCCTTTGACCGTCTTTCCTGAGAGTATTTGTCTTTCTTGGCCTTGCGAGAGGGACTTTGGCGTCGCTTCCGCTGTAGACTCCCACTGGACCGGGAAGATCTACAGACAGAAAACACCATTTGCAATTCTGGAAGGTAAAATATTTATATTTAATAGAAACAATAGATGTGTTTGTCAGAAACACAATTCCCCCTATTGCGCCGCTTTGAAGCCATATATTTGACCTTGGACCGTGAAGGATGACCTTGACATTTCACCACTCAAAATCTGCAGCAATGAGATACACATGCATGCCTTGCTATCTTCAATATTGCAAAAGTTATGACCAAGGTTAAGTTTTTGGACAGACAGACACATACAATGACAGACAAGACAGGCCAAAAACAATATACCCCCTATCTTGCGATTTGGGGGCATAAACAGGGTTATGGGCAGTAAGGTGCTCACCTGACATCAGAAGAAAATCAACTATTCTCAGAAGGTAGAAATCAGAAAAATAAAAAGTACATTATGAAATATAAATATTTAATATCTAGGCACATTTTTATTTTTTAGCCCGGCTGGGATATCATTGAACAAATGTTCTAACCTAGCAAAAGTAAGATATCACTAAAAATCTGACTTCTAAGCTTTTCTTAAATTCCACCAAAATTAAGTTTTTATCTCACAGTTTGAGCTCAGTATAGATTTCATTGGGACAAACATTCAGACTAAGTGTTTGGACAATCGGACAATAAAATTTGCCTCCTTAGTGCCAACTGCTTTTGCTTTGGGTTAGTGGTAGAAAATGTTGCACTAGGCAATGCATGCAGGAAAAAAGGCAATCACAAAACTTTAGGTGAGCTAAAAAGTTATTCATCATATAAATCCATTGTGTAAAAAGACAGAACTTGTTTGACATTAAATTTATTTGACATCTGAAGATAGTAATAAAGGGTTTTATTGTAACCTAGCCGTTTCTAAATATAAACAAAATATGAAGAAATATGATCACATTTCTAGAACATTCATGAAAAGTATAGTTATGTGTTCATTCCTACATGTCATTATAGTAGTTATATTATATTGTCTTGTTGTCCATTGTAAATCTGGTCAGTAGTGCATACTGTTTAAGCAGTGAATAAATTGTTTACCTACCACACTTTTCATTTTTAGTAAATCCTCAAGTAAAAAGTACTTTATTTTAACTTGTCAACCTACCCAGCACTACTGTGCAGGAGCAGGGAAGGGGGAACTAACATATTTATATATTCAACATGAATACAGAAGTAACATAATTATACCTAGATCCACTTCGAGATCTTGAGCGGTGTTTAGCCTTGGACTTCTCACTGAAATATAATATGCAAACTTTATTTGATGTCTTTTTTTATATAAATAAATTGGACAAATTTGAAGCTGATAACCATCTTAAAATTGTTTTGTTGTTCAAAATGTCATTTTATGAGCATTTAATAAACATGTACAACAATCGCTATAGAAATCTGCTGGACTGCCTACTTTCTTTCCTCTTGTTCTTTCTTGATTCGCTTTTTCAGTTCTCCAATAAGTGTTGTGGTGGTGGGATTGGGACTGACATTCTTTGGTGAGTCTAAAAATAATGTGTCAAACCAACTGATCTTTGGCACAAACGACTGACATTCATATAACACACAATAAATTTCAGGTTTCGCATTAACACAAATTAGAATGATTCAGTATAAGAAGATGTCACTGTGGTACCAAAATTGAAGCCAAAGTATTGAAAATACAAATTTTTCAAGCTTCCGTATATTCTACGCCTGGAAGACTTCGTGAAGGCTTTTAAAGATCATCATACTGTTTGGAACAAAAATTGGTCAATTGTACTGTACATACCAATATTTCGCGTTTGATACCACCATACAGAAGATCAAAATCTAAGTTCATGTTGTCAAAGATTTTCAAAAAAAAAAATCGTAAAATTTTCAGTGTGCATGGTGTAAGATAAGTTCTCTATTTAAGTCCTATTTAAACATCATGTATACCTATTTTTATGCCTATTCCTGTTAAGATGTTGACATACCATTTCTGGAGATTGAATTGGGACTGTCACGTTCTGAGAAGAGCCCTTTGGCTTTCTGTTTGGCCTCAAGCTGCACAGCGCGGGCAGCAGTCACCTTCTTCTCCAAGGCATCAGGGTTAGGCTGAAACAGCCGCCAATACAGGATCAAGCTACTAAAAACTTAACACTGATTTCACTGGACACCAGATATTAATCATTGGTAATTTTTTATAATTGTTATCTACCTGTTATTTAAAGACTCAAAGTATCTAATTTAGTTAAATTTGGTATTTGCTCGCTCAAGTTATGTGTCGTCCATACTTGATTTACTGATATCAATTGCAGCTCAAAACAAAAGGTGGGCTACCTTTTGCCTTGCATAGAGCCGGAGGATGGTGAGGCAGATGTTCCTTATCTCTTCCTCAATCACATTGAACAACTCAAACCAGGGAGGGCTGTTAGGCAGGGGCACCTGTACACAGAGAATACATGTTACACATCACCGAGGACATATAACAATACAACCCAGGGGGTGGGGCACCTGTACACAGAGAATACATGTTGCACATCACAGTGGACATATAACAATAGAACCCAGGGTGTGTGGCTGTTATTCAGGGGGACCTGTACACAGAGAATACACGTTACACATTACAGTGGGCACATAACAATACAACCCAGGGTGTGGGGCTGTTAGGCAGGGGCACCTGTACACAGAGAATACATGTTACACATCACAGTGGACATATAACAATACAACTCTGGGTGTGGGGCTGTTAGGCAGGGGGACCTGTACACAGAGAATACATGTTACACATCACAGTGGACATATAACAATACAACCCAGGGTGTGGGGCTATTAGGCAGGGGCACCTGTACACAGAGAATACATGTTACACATCACAGTGGACATTGAATAACTCAGCCAAGGGGGTGGGGCTGTTAGGCAGGGGAACCTGTTCATACAACCGTGGACTTTGAATACCTCAACCCATGGGTTGACAGAGAATACATGTTACAAATCAAAGTGGACATAGACCGACTCAAACCTGGCTGGGGTGTGGGCCAGTTAGGCAGGTGCAACTTAACACAGAGAATACACAATAAACAAGAGCACCGCCTTGCGGGTGCAGACCGCTCATCTATTTTCTTTTTAAAGGTGAAGGGACTCTCATTTTCAATCACAAAGGAGGGAGGGGTGGAGTGAAGAGGGGTGTATAGTGTGGGGTTGTGGACATTTATTACATTATCTTCCAAAAAAGCGAGAAAAAAAAAAAAAAAAAATCGAGGGCGGGGGGAGGGGGTGGGGGGGTGGGGGGGGGGATTTTTTGGGTGCGATGGTTGGACGGTATTTCAAACATAACCGTTTTTAAAAAAAAATTGGGGGAGGGGTTGGGGTATAGTGTGAGGGTGTGGTGGTAATTTGTGAGATGATCTTAAAAAAAAAAAAAAAAAAAAATAAAAAAAAAAAAATGGGGGGGGGGGGAGGTGGGGTGGGGGGGGGGGTGGGGTGGGGGTATAGTGTGAGGGTGTGGTGGTCATTTGTGAGATGATCTTAAAAAAAAAAAAAAAAAAGGGGGGGGGGGGAGGTGGGGGGGGGGGGGGGGTTGAGGGCACGGGGGACGGTTTGGGTGGAGTCTATTGTGGTATGTCAGGTAAGAGTAGTTTCGTCAAAGTATCAATCAAATCTAATCATAAATAAAGAAGTTATGGCAATTTTAGCAAAATTTAATAATTTGACCTTGAGAGTCAAGGTCATTCAAAGGTCAAGGTAAAATTCAACTTGCCAGGTACAGTAACCTCATGATAGCATGAAAGTATTTGAAGTTTGAAAGCAATAGCCTTGATACTTAAGAAGTAAAGTGGATCGAAACACAAAATTTAACCATATATTAAAAGTTACTAAGTCAAAAAAGGGCCATAATTCCGTAACAATGACAATCAGAGTTATGCAACTTGTCCTTTTACTGTACCCTTATGATAGTTTTTGAGTGTTCCAAGTATGAAAGCAATATCTATGATACTTTAGGGGTAAAGTGGACCAAAACATAAATCTTAACCGAATTTTCAATTTTCTAAGTATAAAGGGCCCATAATTCCGTCAAAATGCCAGTCAGAGTTACATAACTTTGCCTGCACGGTCCCCTTATGATAGTTAATAAGTGTTGCAAGTATGAAAGCAATAGCTTTGATACTGTAGGAATAAAGTGGACCTAAACACAAAACTTAATCAAATTTTCAATTTTCTAAGTATAAAAAGGGCACATAATTCTGTCAAAATGCCAGTCAGAGTTACATTGCTTTGCCTGCACAGTCCCCTTATGAAAGTTAGTAAGTGTTACAAGTATGAAAGCAATAGCTTTGATGCTTAAGGAATAAAATGGACCTAAACACAAAACTTAACCAAAATTTTCAATTTTCTAAGTATAAAAAGGGCACATAATTCTGTCAAAATGCATGCCAGAGTTATCTAACTTTGCCTGCCAAGTCCCCTCATGATAGTAAGTAAGTGTAACAAGTTTGAATGCAATAGCATTGATACTCACTGAGAAAAGTGGACCTAAACGCAAAACTTAACCAAAATTTTCAATTTTCTAAGTATAAAAAGGGCACATAATTCTGTCAAAATGCAAGCCAGAGTTATCTAACTTTGCCTGCCCAGTCCCCTCATGATAGTAAGTAAGTGTACCAAGTTTGAATGCAATAGCATTGATACTTTCTGAGAAAAGTGGACCTAAATGCAAAACTTAACCGGACGCCAACGCTGACGCCGACGCCAAGGTGATGACAATAGCTCATAATTTTTTTTCAAAAAATAGATGAGCTAACAAGAGATGTGTTTGTCAGAAACACAATGCCCCCTATTGAGCCGCTTTGAAGCCATAAATTTGACATTTGACCTTGAAGGATGACCTTGACCTTTCACCACTCAAAATGTGCAGCTCCATAAGATACACATGTATGCCAAATATCAAGTTGCTATCTTCAATATTCAAAAAGTTATTACCAAACTTTAACGAAGGTTAAAGTTTTGGTTAAAGTTTTGGGACACACACAATGACAGACAGACAGGCCAATAACAATATACCCCCGATCTTTCGATCCGGGGTAAAAAATTATTGTTCACGCTTGCATTAAGAAAAGATGTAATAGAACAGTTTAAACATTCCATATCAGAAAATAGATGTATTATATATATTTTAGCACAGCCATTATTTTCTTATATCAGTACTTAAAATTATGTAATGTATTTTTATCATGATCTGGTGAACATATTTTGAGACATTTCTAGCCTTCTACTTTTGAGGATACTTTAAGTTAACTTATCAACTGGACCTCTTACCTGCAGTTGCCTGGCTGCCAACCAGATACATGCACAGGCTATGGTTTCTGGGTGCCAGCGAACAAACACATCTGTCCGGAAACTGTCATTCATGTAGTTCCTGAAAGGAGATTTAAGTAGTCTCTTAAAGATAGAAAATAGTAACAAACACTCCACTGAAAAAAGTAAATTATTTGAACCCTTAGCAATAAAAACCAAGATAATTTTTCTTTTTTCCAAAGCTTATTACAGGATGTTTAACAAAACATTACTTACAGATTTGTATTTATTTAAAATTTCTTTGCAGCCATCAAAAAATAAATATATATAATAATGCTTCACAAAAAGAAAAATTGTCTTGAATTTGATGTGCAATAATTGTTAATAACCATTTTCCACTTAGTAATGTCTCCAATGTGTCAAATATGTAAATTGTGTTCAAATAAATTTCACAAATGAGTAAATATATGCTCACCTTTTCTGAGATCAGCATTTGAGAACTACAATCAAATATTATTACAGTTATAATAGCATATACATGAAACAATTAAGCCCCATTATCTCTCCAGTCACTCAAGTCATTGTCATCGTGCCACTCGATAAAACCATCTCCTCATAGAACAGCCTTTCAGTCTTCATACATTGGCGTTTGGACTTGATTCCTCTTGCAACATAAAACACCATCCATAATGTCATCTGAAATTCTAAGGACTGACAGGTTAAACAGTACATGCAAACGAGTCAGTTGATGCCCATTACTAACTTAGCATGTACTTGCAACGCTTCCATTTAAGTTAAAGATGAATGAATTTTGAAAGATAACGGCAATTATCTCTTATTCCAATAACAAAAATACTGTTGAAAATTCTGTATGCTTGATGTATTGCCGCTCTGTAATAAGCAACCAAATATGCTCTCTTAACCTCAAGCATAATCACATTATGTTCATCGCCAAACACATCACACAACTAGGTTGAACTCCAAAGTTTGCTACACGGTCGAATTTTGTTTTCCAGCTGCCTTTACTCCATGTCCAAGCACAACCCGAACTGATACCTTCTCTGCCACCTGTCCATACCAGCATATTCCATTACCATGTCGGAGCTAGGGGCTTCTGCCCTGTTGCAAGACTGGGCTGCATGGTCGAGCTGAGCAGATGGGCTTTTAACCAGAGGCTTTGAGTGCACATTGGCTACCCACCTAATCTGGGGTAGGCAAAAGGAAAAATACAGAATTAATCACACGTGAACTACCATGTCCTTAACAGAGTTCACATAATATACTTTTAACTCCTCACATACTTGACACATTGATAACAGTAGTGTGAAAATGGTTCTAGACAAACTATTGCAAAACATAGAAATTATAGTGCATATATGGTTATTGTTAAATTGACAATGCTGTCTCATCAATAATATTACTTATGTTAAAATGTGTGTACTTACAGTAACAACTCCTTTTAATGGAAACTGATACATTTTCCTGTTTGTCTCCAAAAACCCAAACCCTGACTTTACAGTTAATCCAAGGTATTAGGTCTTTGACCTTATTTACAACAGGTAACATTACTGTTGTCCTGTCTTTCATTTTGATGAGGTGCATGCTAATTGTAACTAAAATTACATGTAGAAAACCATATCTAATGTACCTATCCCTGAAAAATTATCATAAATACAAATCTTAACCACAACATGTGCCATTATGCAACCTAAGTGACAACATACAGATAATGGTGTTTATTGCTTACGGACAGAAGCCATATCTAGAGATACACCAGCTGTGTGATTGTCTCAATAGTTTACAATTGGCACTTTGTAAAGTATTTGGTGAATTCAGAAGAACGAAACCCCTCAACTTACCATGCACATTGGACCAGTTTCTGATTCTGGTGCGCATCCAACACTTGCAGATACATGACAATCACCTGAAATTGACAATGCATATGATAATTTCACAAGTGATCAGATGTTCCAAACAGACATGCAAAGATCAGGACTATTTTTAGGAAGTTTTTATTTGATGTAACGCAACTTATCCACTAAACAATGATAGATTTTTACACCACCCAAACTCCCCAATCCCAAACATTTGTCCAACAGAAAAAATATAAGAATTAGTTACAGTTTTAAGCCAATGTCACAATTGTGATTTCAAACATACAAGTTCCTAGAAATAGTCCTGCATTTTGACCTTTGACCATGACATTGATGCTGCCCACTTCGTGTTATGTGCTCTGAAAGAACCTGTGTACACAAAAACTTTCAATGTGCAATAACAAATGTGAAATAGTAGTCGTAAAAAAGAGTGTATACTTGGTAGCAAATTACCCAAACAAAAGAAAGTTATCTACCTTGTGTGGATGCTTCACATGAACACAGAAGCCCAGCTCCTTTAGAACTCTTCTTTCTGCTTTAATCACTTGATTTTTCAAATTGATGTAGCTTTGATCCAAAACCAAAGGACGGATATTTCTGAAATGGAGCAAAACACACGATAATTTGTTATAAGTATCTAGTTTCTGATATTCTATTCATGGTATGTTCAAGTAATATTGACGTGAAATACACATTGTCTCATTTTTTATATGGAACTTCTGAAATGGTACACTATGAGGAACAATTGAGCTGTCAGAAAGAGTTTAACAGCTTGAAAGGTCTGCAATAATTAAGGAATTCTGGATTTAGGGCTTTCAATGCCAATCACCATTGATGCCAAATGCAGGGTTGGCATAAAACCAGGGTTTTATAGTATTGACCGGCCCGGGCGGGTAATACTGGGAAAACCCGGGTTTTACTGGGCAATAGTGGGCAATACTGGGTAATAAAAATATTGCAATATTGTATAACTTATACGATAATAATGAGTTTGTACATATTAAAAGAACATATCCATTCACAATTTGTAACTATAAGTTACATTGTCAACTTCTAATTCATGTGAAAACGTATTCATAATTCCTTCTCATTTTCATGATGGAAATTCTTTTTCTTTGTCTGTTTGGATGGGCATTACTTGGGTATCGAAGATATTACAATATTATACAACAGCACAACTTGCATAATGATAATAATGATTTAGTACATAACAGAAAATAACTATTAATTTTAGCAATTCTATTCTATTATTTACACTGTTAACTTCTACTTCATGTGATTGCATATTAATAATTAATTTTTTTCTGCAAAAAAAGTGCAATTCATTTTGTGTTTGTTTTGGATGGTTTGGATGGGCTTTACTGGGTAATAAAGATATTACACAATTATTGGCTTTTTGGTGTAAACTTTGCGCGTCCATGTTGACAGGGAACCATCTGACTTCATTCACTGTAAGTATTGATTTTTTTTAAAGAATTATTTTACTGCAAAGTAAGGTTTTAAACCAGTCTGAATTTTATCTGAAAAATGTCTGACATACGAGCGTTCTTTAAGGGGGCAGGAGCGATGTTTAACCATCCAAAATGGAAAGCACGCATGCATTAGAAAAAGGAAAAAACAAATTTGTCTTCATTTATTTATTTTGTGTTCCTCATAAATAAAGTAAGTTAACATTTCTTCTGTGATCAGCTGGCATGAATAACTAAGTAAGCAGCATTTTAGCAGTGATTTAGGAAACATTGTTAGTCATATCAGTCCTTTGCAATCTTTCTTTCACACATATTTGAAGGACAAGTGCATGTGTTTGCAGGACGAGTGAAAATTTTAATGCACTTGTCCTGCAGGACGAGTGCCATTTATAAATATTTTTGTCCCCTGAACGTATTTAGCGGGTACCGGTAAAAAAAACTCCGTCATTTCGTAGTCCTATAAAGAGTGTATGGTAGTGTACGGAACAACATAATTAAAAACAGCATTCTCAATTGACCACAACGGGGTTAAATAATCTTTCCGAAAAATACAAATAATACAGAGTTTTAATTTAGAATTCTATATATTTATAACTCTGTTAACTTATAAAGATATTTCAATATACATGCATAGACAGTTGACCGTGATTTTCAAGAATCTTTAAATAATTTTAATTAATTGATAATTTATGGTTAATAACCTTTCATATAATTTTACATAATTACCTTTTTGATAATAAACAACAAACGATGAATGTTTTGACACCCATTATATTTGAAGTATGCAAAGCCGAAAAATATCAAGAGGGTCCGCTATACATTTGTATACGCTGTTTCATCATAAAATTAACACCCTTTCTGTGTTATAATCAAGAGCTGAAATCGTAAATTTATTAAGCTTCATTAATACTTAGCTTTATGGATATATCTCTAGAACAAAATATTTCAATATATTTCATAAAAAATATAATAATCATGGCAAAGGAAATTCAATGGCCGGTATCTAAACAAAAGCATAATCGCCAAGACCGTAGCATCAGTTCAGTGCTTTAGGAACGCGCGCTACATTTTCCCGCCTTCATTCCTTAATTACTTTCGTTTTTAAACAATTTTTTTTCTATCGTATACAGAATTCTATTCTCCTAAGCAAGATGTTATTTTTAAAACTGAACTCCAAATATAAACGCTACAAATCGGTATAAAGTACGAACATGTCAACCGTAAATCTAGATTCTAAAACTCCAAAACGGTATGTTATTTGCAAAAGTTAAAGTTATAACTCGCCGGGCTGTCGAAATCAGAAGAAAAACTTAATATATATTGATATATCTGAAAACTATGTTACGTAAGCTTTCTAATGATATATAATTTGTCAAAATCGGCCTAGAAATGAAACTATAATTTAACAAAATACGTGAGTGGGTACATCAAATTTATAACCTCTGCGCTTCGATAAAAGATCGATAGTTACGACACGGTCACGTGACTTAGACACAACAAGATATTTGGCGTAACGGTCCCGTTTCTTATCCGTGTAATCTAGAATCCGTGGTAATATGCACAAACATGAAACCTAGAGATCCTATTTGGGGATTCTAGAGCATTTGCTAACTCTTTTTTCTTTACAATAGAGGCTATGATAAAAAACAAGTACAACTGCATGTTTAATGAAGAAAAAATAGTATTTCCCAGTATTGCCCCCTTTCAGCGTATTGCCCGGGGCGGGAAAAAACGGGTTTTCCCGGGGGCGGGTTTTTCGTGCCAACCCTGGCCAAATGTGACTTATTTGTGAAAGTGGCAATATTTCTTTTAGAGTCGTGAATTTAATTTCTGACAACATAATTATTGAATGTAATTATGTAATACAGGGAATCTTATATTGTACCTTTACTAGAGCATACTACGAAACCACATGGCAATATAGAAACTGGGCCGCAATGGGTTAGGTGATAACATAAAGTTGTAAAGAATCAATGAAATATAAATTTAATATAATAAAGCAGATTACTTAAAAACTTACTTTTTATTTCTAACTTGTTTAACATGGTGGAATGTATTGATGACATCTCTAAGTCTTCGTGGACATTCTTCAATCTTTGAGGCAAGATTAACACAGGCCATTGCAAGTACCTAGTCAAATGGAATACAAATAAGCCAAAATGTTAAAATAATAACAAATAAGACCGCTGGAATACATGGTAGGCAGTTAACATTTATCTTAAAGACCATTACTATCACGTGACTTACCTCCATATTGTGCTTGACAAAAGATTTTGAGTAGTAAAATCTCTGGAATAACACTTGTCCTGTTGCCATTGCCACCTGAAAGACAAATAATAGTATCGTTTTTACTAGTAAACACCCTTATTCCTAACTGTATCAAGTGTAAAGTCTGAAGGATATACAACGTTGAACTTGAACAGCAGTGCGCACTTTACCTGCGGTAGCTTGAGCAAAATGCCTGACGTTTGAATAAGCTCGCAACCCAGTATTCTCAGATCGGTTTCAGTATCTATATCAAGTCCATCTTGCATTGATGGTGTTGGTGAAAGTTTTTCGTCTGGTATCAATACGTTTTCTAACGTAATTATAATAGAACTGAAGTCTCTTTCCATCGTTGGGCCCTTCGACTTTGTTTCCGCCATCTTTGATCGTCAAATAACGTTTTCTATTGTATTCCTTCGCACTATTAATAAAGATATATATGTTTTGATAAGTAATTGTTGTTTTTAATTTTTGGAAGCCAATATTTAATCTCCTGTGTGCCCTTTAGGACATGATAAGACAGGTACTGTCGTATAAAATAGGTGGAATTGGAACGAACTCTTTTTCTTACACATCATTTGTTAAAAATAGATTTTCTTTCTCGGCGTTTACCAATCGGGACTCCTCGGACTATTCCGCTATAACGGCGATCGTCTGACGGTGTGGTCAATCGGGACTCCTCGGACAATTCCGCCATATCGGCGATCGCCATATCGACGGTGTGGTGTAGCCCACTGTCCGATGCGTTCAGATTGACGGTGTGGTGTAGCCCACTGTCCGATGCGTTCAGATTGGGCGTTTACGAAACACGCAAATACCGAAATTATTCGGCAAATATCTTAACGCTGATTTCCGCTTACGGAAAGTGGTTACAGAACGAACATCAACATGAGCTTTATACAAACTCATCGGTGGAAAACCAATTGAACTCCTACTTGACAGGAATTATTTGGCCCTGTTTATGAATATTGCACGTCTACCGGAATTTGTTGAATATAAAATCCTCAGACGACAGCTGCATATGGCAGAACAAGATAGTAAAACACTCGCATCAAACGCTAGAAAAATATTGGAAAAATACAACTTACCAACTCCCAAAGAGCTTTTAGATGAGGTCCCAACAAAAGATAAATGGAAGAAAATGTTCAAAAAAGCTTTGAATGACTACTGGGAAAACACTTGGCGACAAGAACTGGCCACCCAATCCACTATGAAGTATTTACAGGTTCAACACCCAGTGGTTGACAATCCACACAACCTGTGGAAGTCCACTCGCCCAAAGCAACATGAAGTACAACGTGCTGAAATTAAAGCTCGGCTAATCACTGGTACCTTCATCCTTCTAACTAATGCTATGAAGAACAACAAGAGCGAAGTGTCTGCAACCTGCAAACTATGTGGATCAGATGATGAAACAAGGGAACACCTACTGGGGAGCTGCTCGGCTCTTAGCCAAATCAGAGAAGAAAACTTAACACGATTGAAAGCAATTCTATCAAATGACAACATATTCACAACTATCACACAAGATTCTGGTATGTTAATTCAGATTATTCTTGACTGTACCCACTCATCGCTGAATGACCACGTCATATTGTCACGAGATCAAGAGACAGACATAGAAAGATGGTCCCAAGCCTACTGCGAAAGACTCGTCACGCACAGAGCTCAAATAATAAGTAGCAAATAATGGGTATCCAAACGGTACATAGTATCCCTTTGAATAATATAACATAATTATAATGGTCCTTTCAATCAATATTGTAGTTATACGAAGTCATGATGCTTTCCCATGTTTGCTGCTGTTTAGTTTTATTTTCATCAAAGGTTTGTTGTAGGTTATATAAATATTTGCATGCTTTCTTTGTACTTAGCACATTTTCAAGTAATGTGTCATGGTTGTAGTTAAAAAATCTTGTTCACTTAGTTTTTGTTTGTAGCTTTTGGGGATATTTTTGATGAGTGTGTAATACTTGAGGTAATCATTTGTAGGAATATCGTTGTATGACAGTTTAAGGCCGCAGATACATGTTTGGTGTTTTTTTTTTTTTTTCATGATTGCTTACTCCTTAAAGTGTGCATCTTCTTACTTTACTTTTGTTTTTTTGCTGTAAAAGTTATGTCTCCCTGACAGTTAAAGGCTGCAGGTAGTCTTTCACCATTTTTAATAGTGCTTATACTTAATACAAATATTGGTTGTTTTATGTCTGACCGGTTAAGTTCGCAGCTCCAATTATTTACATACATGTATAGGTCTAAGTCAATTTTGTTGACAATTAGGTTAAGCAGTTCTTATTTACACTGATTTTTTCTGGCAGTGTTTTTCTTATGGAGCATACACATATAATTAAGTTATGCTTATTCTAGTGATCGTTGAACACCAATCCTATTGTTTTCAATTAATTTACTTCACTATGTTCTATAATTTGTTATTAATTAGCAGATGGATGATTTAAGCCTAGGGGCTTATAAGTCAAAGCTTAGAATGCTTATTTGTCCTTAATTTTCACATTACCTGACCTTAGTCGTAAGGCTACGTTTTTATTCATTCAGGGGCAACTACCCCTTTTTCGAATTGCGGTCCTCTCCCGTACTTCATGGGCGGCGGGGTTCCCGTTCCGGTCCCCTTTGTGGCGTGTTTTTACCACCCATTATGCCTTTCTGGAAAGAATCTGTTCTATTTTTATCTTTTTTATGGCATTTTATCATAAATGCCCGTTTTCAATCAACAATATTGTATTTGTTCTTTCCTTCAAGTCATACGAGTCCGTCCGGTCTATAACCTTTTCATTACCACCGAGGACAATACATAAATAATATTTTATGCACACATAAAAGATTTTATGTTATTGAACGATTTCTTAATTGTTGAACATTATATTGGTTCAAGCCTTATATTTAATTACTTGTGTATAACCTCAGTGTGGGGTCACATGGTTCTTTTGACCAATCAAATTCAGTGTTGGCCATTGTGGCCCTTTGGATCCTTCTTGGCTAACGTGGCATCCAATATGGTCGAAATTAACAACCCACCTCCACCCCTTCTCCGCCATAAGGTTTTGACTCCCGTACTATGCATGATTTGTTTCTTATTTTACTGTTTCAGCATTAAATATTTTTCTTTTATACTTATTATGGGCGTGTTTTTCCCGCCGTCATCACATTCAAATTCATGTTGTTGTATGTGTATATTGCATATGAATCTGATTATACACAGACCCACTGACATATAAAAATCAAATCGTGTTTGTCTATTTCCATGTTCGAACGATACTCTCTAAATTGTTTTACTTAGCGAGTAGACTACACTCCAATTTGCAAACACCGGTTTCCGTGACACAAATTCAGTGGGCACATTTCTTAACAAAATATGCGTTGCTTGTATCTAAAACGTAGTCTTTTTTTGACAAACACATTTCATTACTCCTATCAGACTAGGTGATGTCAGTCGTTTATTCGATTGCTATTTGTTATTTCAATAATCTTAATTTTCTCTTCACAACGGCGTCATTTGCAAACAAATCACAGAGCGCATTTTAAGAACACGATTTTAATTGGAAGATTGGGAAACGACAGCCAATTATATGGCTCGTTTTAAAAATGCTTAGGCAGAATCTACCAGTGTAAAATGCGGAGAGATTTCGCGGGCCGCTCATACTTCGGGCCGCTTATGAAATACGTCCGCGGAATCGGTGGTAGCCCCTCTCCCCCACATTTTTTAAAACGAATTTACGCAAATCTCAGAAGTGACATCCGGGACAACCCGATCCGCGGAAATCCGCGGATCCGCGGAAAAATCACACCCCTGGCTAATTACGCTGTGGGCGCCGCCATCTTGGAAACCTTTCACGGTAGACTGCGTAGACTGCGCAAAGTTTTCTGCACACGGCACTGATATGCATGTGTACATGTTCAACTGCCCTTTAAACTTAGTATCACACGGGATAACACCATTGGTGTAAATCTTCGTACAACGAGAGATAATCCTTCACATAAACGGAATGAAACGGCATCATATCATATTAAAATTAATCCTTGGAAGTATCGCTTAAGAGCGTAATTGTTAATTTCGACCATATTGGATGCCACGTTAGCCAAGAAGGATCCAAAGGGCCACAATGGCCAACACTGAATTTGATTGGTCAAAAGAACCATGTGACCCCACACTGAGGTTATACACAAGTAATTAAATATAAGGCTTGAACCAATATAATGTTCAACAATTAAGAAATCGTACAATAACATAAAATCTTGTATGTGTGCATAAAATATTATAAATGTGTCAAAGTTGTAAAAGGTTTTCGACCTGAAGTCAAATATGTGTTCTAAGAATTTAATGCCTCTGTTATACCAATTACTGTAGCAAAATGTATGTTGATTATTCTGTTCTATTGTTATATTATTCCATAATATTGTTTTATTGATGTGTCCTGCTTTATCATATGATTTAACTTTGTTCCATGATAAGAGAATATCTCTAAGAAATTCGTTTTTAAAATTGGTGATAATATGTTTTTCTTCTAAAGGACACTCAAACATTAGATCGCCACCATATTTATTTAATTCTTTCTGGTAAAAGATTTTCCATTGGCCTTTATTATTTGTGTCTGTCAATCTTATGACCCAACTAGCCTTATTGGAATGTACAAAAGCATGTATATCTGTTAAATTGAGTCCACCCTGTTCAAAAGGTTTAACTAATGTTGTTCTTTTGATTTTTCAGGTTTGCCATTCCACATAAATTGGAAAATATTTTTAATAATTGTTTGTATGGTATCATTTTTGGGGGTGGGAAGCATGGTCAGATAGTACATTATTTTGGGCAGCGCAAATGTTTTGACAACAGTGACTTTTCCCATTAATGTTAATTTTCTATGTTCCCATTGTTTTAGGCATTTTGTAAATTCTTGTAATTTTGGTTGAATGTTTTTTGCCATATCGAGATTTTCGTCATTTGTGAAATAGAAACCAAGTGTTTTAGCTCCATCAGAGGTCCAGATAAAGCTTTTGTACTCCTTAAATTTAATTAGTGAATATTTTAGTGAACCAACACGCATTACTGTTGATTTTTGGGTATTTAGTTTTAAGCCGGATATTTCACTAAAGTCTTGTATTGCGTTTATTAAAGCAGTGAATGAGTTAATTGTTCCATCAATGAAGTATGTTGTGTCATCTGCAAAAAGGTTTTGTTTTATGTCAAGGTCGTTTACTTTTATTCCTTTAATATTTTCATTTTTCTCGATATAATTTGACAGTATTTCAATGCTGAGAATAAAAAGGGTGGTTGACAAGGGACAACCTTGTTTTACACCACGTTGTATGGCTATTGGCTCAGTGGCCATTATTGATTATTATAGTATTTATGTCGTTGTAGAAAAGCTTTATCCATTGTATCAGCTCAGGCCCAATGTTATATTTTACAAGACATTGAACCATAAAGTCGTGGTCTAAACTGTCAAAGGCCTTTTCAAAGTCTGCAAAAAGGAGCAAGCCTGGTTTGTTTTTATTGTTTAAGTAGTGGATTGTTTCAAAAATGGTCCTTATGTTTTCACCTATATAACGACCTTTCATGAATCCAGTTTGTCTTGGCGCTATTATTGGCGATATAACTTTTGAGATTCTGTTAGCTATTGCTTTTGTTGCAATTTTATAATCAGTATTTATTAAGCTTAAAGGTCTCCAATTGTTTAGTGACTCTAAATCTTTACCTGGCTTTGGAATGAGTGTTAGGATGCTTTGTTTTTGAAGTTGGGTTAAGTTTCCAGTTACATATGAGTGGTTAATAGAATTTAGATAATATATTTTTATGTCATCCCAAAAAACTTTGTAAAATTCTGCTGATAATGCATCTGAACCAGGACTTTTGTTATAACCCATTTCTTTTAAAGCAGTAAGACACTCGTATTCATTTATTAGGCCTTCACATGATTGTTTCTCAGCCTCTATGAGTTGTTGTTTGTGTGTTTCAAAAAAAGTTGATGTATTACTATTGTTGTACGTTAAATGTGTTTTTTTACTGTAAAGGTTTGAGTAAAATTTACTCTGTTCGTCTAATATAGTTTTTGAGTCTCGGATTTCTGTGTTGTTTATTTTCAGTTTATGTATGGTTTTACTTTCATAATGTCGTTTTTCTAAATTTGCAAAGTACTTAGACTTTTTTCATTTTGTTCAATGTGTATAGCCCTTGCTCGAATTAACATGCCATTTATTTTCTCTTCTATAATATTTTCATATTCTAATTTTGTTTCTCTAATTAATTTTATAATGTTTTCATCATCAGCAGTGTTATTGTTTAATAGTTTTTCTAATGTCTCTAATTTTTCGATAGTTTGATGTTCTTTCTCCTGATTAATTTTTTTGGCATAGATGAAAATTTTATACTAACGTTTCTCACAGTCCCTTTTATCAGCTCCCATAAGGTATTTGGATTACTATTTTTTTGTTAAGTTCTACTACTGATTTTATTTCATGTTTGATTTGTGTTTGATACTCTTCTTTTAGCAGCATAGTATTATTTAATTTAAAGTATCCAGGTCCTTTGTCTTGTATTTTGTTATCGATAGTTATTTCTATTAGTGAATGATCTGTTTTGTAGCCTGGTTTTATTTTGGCTCTAATTATTATGTTACATAAATTTTCTGAAATTAAAAAGTAATCGAGTCTACAAAATATGGCTTGTTTCCATTTGAGTGCCATGTGTAACGTGTTTGCTCCGGATGAGGTGCTCGCCATATGTCAATTAAGTTACATGAATTTATAATGTTATTTATTGTGTTTCTTCATTTTGTATGTGTGTCTTGTTTACCGTTTTTCTTATCTAGTTGTGGGTTTAAGATTGTGTTAAAGTCTCCTCCTATTATATAATTTTTGTCCAAATTTTGAAGAAGATGCATTTCAAGTTGTTCAAAAAAACTTGTGTCATCATTATTTGGGCCATAAACATTTATTAAGGTTAATTCTTGGTAATTTATTTTAATATCTATTGTACATAGTCTGCCTGGTATTAATTCTTTAAAATCACCTATGTTTACATTGTCCCTGTTTTTTATTAAAATACACAAGCCCTCACTATTTGACTTTTTACCACTGAAGAAGCTTGTTCCATTCCATTAAGATTGCCATTGAGTTTTTGATAGTTCACTGGTATGTGTCTCCTGTAGTAAACACACGGTGTAACTATTTTCATCAAACCATTTAAACAGACTTTTCCTTTTATCACTGTTGTTTAAACCTCTGACATTGAGAGAGCATATTGTTTCACACATTTTTATTGTTTTCAAATAGCTTTATTATTTTATTGTATAATGGATCTAATTAGAGTTGACCGATTTGATTTGTCGTGAAGGATTACAAATCCGAAGCATTCTATACATAGATGGTGACGTCACTACGTTATTGTCAGACCGGTGTGTACACAATTAATCCGAAGCCTCTGCAACATGTGCTTGCAGACGGTTCCATTCCGTTTTACATCTGAGAAAGAAGTAACAGTACACGTGTTTTCAGTATTCCCCATTCCAGTTTGTTAAGTATAGTTGTTCAAGCATGGGGTCACACGTCTTGCATTGTGGTAGCGGTTGGTTTTCTAACCTTCTTCGCACAATTTCAATTTTCCGAATTAAGTTTTGTATGAATTGATTCCATCGCAGATTGTTGTAAATACTCAATGTGAATCAATTCTCGTGATTTGTAGACATGGCTCATTACGAATTTGTTTGAAATGTGTACACATGTTTTGCTTGAGACATCCTATTCTAGTGTTCGTCGGCTTTCTTGATGACATAATCTACATGTGTTTTCCAGGAGAGATTTGATGTAAGATTGACAAATGTATCTTGTTGCAGATGTTTAAACGATTTGGTATTTTAAAGTGTAAATGTGAAATCTTGGTTTCCTCGTCATGTGGGCCCATGTGCGATACTGAATTTCCACATGGGTGGAAGGATCGTCGTGTCCCACTCCTTTTCCGTTCTTCAATGTTTCTCTTTCCAATGTTTTAAAATCTTTTATGGTATAAATCTGTCTGTTAAAATGCAGTCTTATGCGCCAAGACTGGTGTTTGATAAATAAGGTGGTGATTTATAAAGGTCGAGATGAATATCGGGCCAAGAGCTCTGCTTTGAGTCACGCTGCTGATGTTTGGCTCAGATTCAGACACAGCGCCATCGACCATGACTCTCTGGGTCTTTATATCTACGCTCTCGATAAACGCTTTTGCCTCTATTATAATTCCTGGCTTATCTATACTGATATCTGGCATAGAGGAAAATGGACCCCCTCTGGCAAAGGTACAGAAATTTAGTCCTCCCGGATATTAATTGTTGGTTAAGGTTATTGGATTTATAGGTAGGGCCATTCAAAAGTTTCCATTTATCTTTAAGAGAAACGCCACAGTTATCTTTCATAATAGTTCCAGAATGAGTTCCTTTTGTCTGACTTTTGTTTTTTTTTCTTTAGGGTCTTTTATTACTTCTCTTTTATGCACTTCCAGTAATCTTGTCTGTCTAACCTCTATGTATTTCCGCAGCCTTGTTGATACTTTGCTTTATCAGATACTTTTGTGAATAATTGAAGTTTGGCAACCTAACTTTTAAAGATTCTACGGGTTGGTTTAACAATTTAACACGTTTTCGATCAACAGTTTGACATTGTGACAACGTTGCCATAAATGTTCTAGCTATGTTATTTGGTTTATCTTCAATTGTTTTCCAAGTTAGCTCGCTGCTTTTTTGTCGGTTGTCTGCGATCGAGACAGACAATCCTCGATCCACGGACTCTTCGTCACAAGTGTCTCTTGGTATACATTAGTCTCTTGGTTTATATTTCACACAGGTAATTTTCTCTCATGTATTTTTTTAGACTTAGTTGTGGATGTCGGATATCGGGGTTGGTCGCTGGCTGGCTGCTTTATCATGAATCTGCCTGTGGCTTCGATATACTTGGACAGTTCCTATGTTATAGTCTCTCTCCAGCCTGGTATGTAGGGGTGCTCGTCAGTGTTGAGTAGTGTCTTGATATTCAGGGCCGTAACTCCACATAGTTTGTGTAGTGATTTCAAGAGCTCGTGCCAGTGTATTTCGTGGATGCAGCATTCCAGGAGGAAATGCTCTGTAATCTCCATGGTTCCATATGAGCACAGTGGTGAGACATTGATGCCAAACCCTGTTGCGATGTGCATTTAGGATTGACTACCCTGTCTGTAGCTGCAGGATCACGCCATATGTTGCCTTATCTGGGTGGTCAAGTTGTCGCTTTTTCTCGACTGATGGAAAGAACTCATAGAAAGTCCTACCGGTAGATGAGTTCTCCCAACGCTTTTGCCACTTGATCATGCAGGACTTATGACTATTATTTGAACAATATATTCACAAAATCTACCCAAAAGAACTAGTCTTAAATAGATCGTGTATATCCAATACAGACGCTGCGTATTTAGACTTACATTTAACTATTAATAATAATTTGATCAAAACTAGTTTATGCGACAAACGGGACGATTTTAACTTTGAAATTGTAAATTTTCCGTTTCTAGATGGCAACATCCCTAAAGGACCTTCCTATGGTATTTATATTTCGCAGTTGGTACGTTATGCCAGAGCATGTTCGTGTATTAAAGATTTTAATGATCGTAATCTAATATTAACTAAAAACTTGCTAAAACAAGGCTTTTTGTATCATAACCTAAGAAATAAATTTGCTAGATTTTACTCTAAGTATGGTGATTTAATTTCAAAATATAATGTTTCTTTAAAATGGCATTTAAATAATGGAATCTCCCATCCATCATTTTACGGAGATGTTTTGAAGCGTGTCCGCAAATTAAAATATGTTAAACCAAATGTTCATATTAAACTTTTCAATTTAATTAACTTGTTTTTATCAAAAGGATACGATGCTTATGTACTTAAAAACACGTGTTTGATGGTTTTCGATTCACTATATCTTTCTTGCCTTAAAATTTGGAATCATTAGTGATATTATAGGCATTTTTCACTGTTGAACAAAATTGTGTCTTTGTGTCGTATGAACAAATCTGCATGAAAACTACATTTGGACTCAAATCGTTCATCAAATCATGTCTGTCGTCAGTTGTCAGAACACCTATATACTGTTTGATTCCAATAATGTCGCTTTAATGGAATTACTTTTTTTTATATATTTGATTCTTAATATTTAATCAACTAAACTTGTTTTATTAGGGCATTTTTCACTGTTGAACAAAATTGTGTCTTTGTGTCGTATGAACAAATCTGCATGAATACTACTTTTGGACTCAAATCGTACAACAAATCATTTCTGTCGTCAGTTGTCAAAACACCTATATACTGTTTGATTCCAATAATGTCGCTTTAATGGAATTACTATTTTTATATATTTGATTCTTAATATTTAATCAACTAAACTTGTTTTATTAGTAGTACAATTTTGCAGTAGCCCCCCATTAATAGTTTTAGTATTACTTTACAGCACCGCCCCTGGATTTTTTTCACGTCATTGTGTCTTCACCTGTCAATTACGTCATAACTCTTTCTCTGTTCCTGGGTACATGTAAGCTACATGCATAGGTCATTGGGTTTATAACGTTCAATTTTATTTATATTTTCTCTTTGATAGGCGTTTCTTTTTTGATTTAATTATTATTAATTTAATTTTTAGCAGTCACATAAACAACCAAGCAATATAATATGGAATTTTTACACCCATTATTGCTGCTTCTTCCTGTATTTGCGCGATGATTATCTGAAATATTAACTCAATGACGCTATATTTTTTAATCTTTTTTCTATAAAGAAGGAATGTAGTTGACACTTGTTTGTAGTTTCATTTTATCGTTCGTCAAAAAGTTGTAACTCTGTTGCTCTGGTATCTTCAATACCATTGAGTAATTAAATTGTAATTAAATTTAATGCGTTTTAATTCCCTTTTATTATTGTTTGATTTGAGTTACAATACTATGACGTAACATTTTATTTACACTTAAATGTATTATGAATATTGTTGGCCAAGTGTGAGGTTGAGCGCTCTATAACCGGTTTAAACCCCCAATGCTTTGCATTGACCGTTCCGAGGCGGTGACCCCAGCTTTATTCATATTTTGTGTTTATGTTGGTTTGTATTGTGCTGTTTTGTACTGTTTGGGCAATCGGTCACTTGCCTTAAATAAAGGACCAACTAATTGTTTTTAATGAAAATTCAATACTGCTCCAGCAGCTAGAGTTTCACTTCTTTATATTGCTCCTTTCACTTCTTCAATTGTGGTTGTCCTTGAGTCTTCTGGCATTGCATCGGCTTCTTTGGCTCCTTCTTTTGCTAGGTCGCCTGCAACTTCATTGCCCTGTAGACCTGCATGACCGGGTGTCCATAGGAGTTGCACTGTTGTGGTCACAGATAGTGTCCTAAGTGCCTTCTTGATTTCTTCAATCACAATCCTATGGCCGAGGGTACAGGACTTCTCCTGCACCGGTCGGGCCTGGATTAGTCAAGCAAGACCCATCCGTGAATGCAAATGTGCATTCTTGTGGGGCCTCTATCATGATATCCATGATGGTCTCTTTTCCGAGGCTCTCCTGTTCATGACTTCTGTTCTTAGATGAACCTAGACGGCTCCAGTATTCTGGTTTAGTTCTAGACATGCAAATACATCCCACCTCATAATCCATCTCTGGTTCTATTGTGCTGATTGAGACTCCTGTGGGGTTTTTCCATGTCATTAACCTAGCTAAGTGCTAGTGCTAGTGGGCTAATATGGACTGGAGGTGTGTCATTCTGGAGCAATTCTTCTAGCTTTTGTTTCATAGGGTGCGTTATCCTTTTTGCCTGAATTTTTGCAATATCTCGAATAGCTATCTCTTCTAATCTAAGATAAATTGGTAGGATTCCTGTGGCTACCTCAATTGCCTCTTTTTCGGCATTTTAACGGTAAGTTGAGGCATAGAGATAAACCTTTTCTTTGTACTGAGTCTAGCGCTGTCTTGTTTTTTCCTCCCTGCCAAATGATTGCCCCATATTCCACAATGGATCTCACCATAGACTGATAGATGTTGGTCAACTTCTTGGTTGAAACCAGAGGGGCTATACCCTTAACTTCTCTGATGATCTTGAGTGCTCCGCTAGCTTTCCGTTCTACTAGCTGAATGTGTCTATCGAAGCTCATCCTTTCATCTAGTGTAATGCCCAAGATCTTTGGGAAGCCGTTGTAGGGTAGAATATACTGTTTCCGGCCGTGAATGAGTCTGTTTTGATAGTAATGGGTTAAGCAGTAAATAGTGTTGCCTCTGTTTTGTCGAGGCTTGCCGACATCCGCCAGGGATGACACCACTTCAAAACAGTCTGGATGTTTTGACAGACCTCTGCGATTGCAGTTTCTTCCTTTTGTGACGTAGCCCATGTAGTTCCATCGTCGACAAATGCGCAATGTTTCTTTCCTGTTCCTGCGAACATTTCGACAATTAAGACATTAAAAAGTGTCGGGACGATTACGCTTCCTTGAGGCAGGCCTATCTTTGTATTGAATGTTGGTCCCCTGTGTAATAACTCTGAACTCGTTGGTGGGTAACTCACAACTGACTTTATTCATATATTCACACAGATATAAACCTCAATACAAATAACTCATGACTGCATGCTTTAACAAGACAATACGAGTTGTGTCCCTTACATTTCAATACATGACATCCCCTTTTCTTTCTTTTTTTTTAAATTATAAATATATGATACATCAACTAATTTATCGTTACATATGGGAATAGATATGCGAAAGAAAGATAATAATATAACCTGTCCGAACAAATTATAAACTTCTCTTTTAATTAAAAGATAGTGAGAATTTTTCTTTTAAACCTCTGAGTTTAAATTGTTATTGAAAATAGAACATTCCATATGAACAAAATGCACTTTTTTAATGAAGAACTGATTTTAAATTAAATATTGGAATGAAATTCATAAAATCAAATTAACAACATAACAACATGTAAAAACAAAAGTATTCACTAAAATACATGTTCTCTAAGTTTGCACAAAATTGTCCCTGTTATCTCAGATTCAGGCTATGTACAGAACAAACTATGTATATGACAAATGCCAGACACACTAATTGTCGGGTTAAAGCTGGGAAATGATAACAGACTATGATCACACCGAAAACAAGCTAGAAAGTAGATACTCCCAAAAACAATGAAGTATTGGATTTCTGTGAGAAAAGAATTTTCTGAACATCTTGTTCTTAGGAGAAAAACAAAACTGAATCTTTAAACATTAAACAAGATGTTGATGTGATAAAATAAATGTGTACACACAACATCAAAACGAGTACTTGTTTTATATAACAAGCTACATTGCCAAATACAATGATAATAAAACAGTAATATATAATATAATATAATAATACATAAATACATTGTATGTTACATTATATAATAATACAACACAGACTTTTTTTCTGTTATTTCCTCACACCAGTTATTATGTAATGGGATTATTATGCCCATGTCACACTTTAGCACACATAATCTTTGAGATAACTTGGTGTTTTCACTGCTCGTCCTGAACGTGTACGGATTTGTTCTGTCGCGTTGTTTCGTTGCTGTGCTGAATGGCGTTGCACCGGTTGCTGCTCTCTTGGCAACTCTCTATTGTTTGTAGGCAAATTACTGTCGTTCCTTGCCAAATCTCTGTTGCTTATTGACAATTCTCTACTGTTCTGTTGCAAATCTCTGGAAACCATTGGTAATTTTGGTATTGTTTCATCGTGTGTTTCAATGACATGTGGGGACTCTTTGGTTTTCATGAGCATAGACGTGTTACGCCGATACTCACGTCCACTTTCGCCAGCCTTAACGATGTGCGAACGAGGATATGGCGATTTCCGAACATATTCTGCAGGTCTCCATCCTGTTGGTGTTTTGATTCGTACTGCATCATTTGGCTTCAGGTCTTCTTTTACCTTTGTGTGCCTGTCGTAGTAAAATTTCTGTTTGCATTTATAATCATTCAATTTTGATGCAATCTTTCCTGTTTGGTCAGCTTGGGGTTTCCGCAGTCCTTTCGATATCGGTATGAGAGTTCTTGCTCTACGACCCATTAGCCTCTGCATCGGCGAACCAACTACGTCATCTCGAGGAGTGTTACGCAATTCTAGCAAGCACAAGTCAATATCATCACCTGTCTCAAAGCATTTCTTTGTGAGATTCTTCACCGTTTGAACAGCTCGCTCAGCTAACCCGTTTAATTGCTGATATAGAGGAGATGATGTTACGTGTTTAATGTTGTATGAATCCACAAATTGTTTAAATTCTTGATTTGAAAATTGTGGACCGTTGTCGCTCACAAGCGTATCCATGATGCCATACCTTGCAATGTTAGCTTTCATTTGTTTCACTATTGTGCTTGTTCTTGTATCGTGTTGCAAAGGTGATACTTCGATGAAGTTTGAGTAATAATCTACCATGATCAAATAATGAAAACCATTGACTTCAAATAAGTCTGTGCCAACTTTGATCCATGGTAATTCTGGTACAGGTTGCATAATCATAGGCTCCTTTGCTGGCTTGTTTTTGTATGTCAAACATACACTGCATTTGCTTACTACATCTTCTATTTGCTTATTCATACCAGGCCAATATACCAACTCTTTGGCTCTTCTCTTGCAATTCACAATTCCAAGATGTGACTTGTGTATAGCCTTCATTGTTTCAGATCTGAGACTCATTGGAATGCAGACACGCTGTCCTCTGTATAAAACGCCATTGTACACTGACAATTCATCTCTAAATTCCCAAAATGGTTTTGCTTCATCCTGCAATTAATTGCGCGTTTCTGGCCATCCTGATATGATTATTTGTTTTACTATCTGTAGCTGTTCATCATCTGCTGTTGCATTTGCAATCTTTTCATGATTTGTACATGCAAATGTTTCTGCCACGAATACCATCAGCTCATCATCCATTGTTTATTTCTCTTCTTCATTTAATGGCATTCTGCTTAGGCAATCTGCAAGACCCATTTCCTTCCCTTTCTTATGAATCAACTTGAATTCATATGGCTGTAACTTCAGCATCATTCTTTGTATCCGTAATGGTGCTGTATGTTTGGGTTTCTTCAGTATGCTTTCAAGTGGTTTATGATCGGATTCCACTGTGATCCTTGTATTCCCGTACAGTAGTTTGTGAAATCGCTCACAGCCAAATACTACCGCTAACATTTCTTTTTCTATTTGAGCATACTTCTGTTCTGCTGATGTCAGAGCACGAGATGCATATGCTACTATCCCATTGCTTTGAATTATTGCAGCTCCTAAACCTCTCATAGATGCGTCCACGGTTAACGTAACCGGTTTTGATACATCAAAGTAACGTAAAACTTCTGTTGACGTCAGCGCTTTCGTTATCATTTTGAAGGCTTCTCTAGCTTCGTTTGTCCAATTCCAATTCCAATTTTCCTTATTTTTAAGGTCTCGTAGAGGAGCATTCAGTTCACTCAATCCAGGAATGAATTTAGCTACATAAGAAAGCATTCCTAGTATCGTAAGCAATTTACTCTGATTCTCGGGCTCTTTCATTTTTACAATCGCCGCAATGCGTTCCTCTGTCGGTTTCAGCCCCTCTCCTGTCAGTTTGTGACCAACGTAACTCACTTCAGGCTGTGCAAATACACACTTCTCTTTGTTGAGTTTTATATTAATGCTCCTTGCTTTTTCCAGTACAGCTCGTAGCCTCACATTATGTTCCTCTATGGTATTTCCATGGACTAGAATATCGTCAACAACGATCTCTACACCGTCCATTGCTCCAAAATGCTTCTCCATTTCTCTCTGGAACACTTCACTGGAACATCGTGCACCCATTGGCATTCTAAGGTATCGGTATCGACCGTATGGTGTGTTAAATGTTGTGAGCTCTGAGCTCTTCTCAGTCAATTTCACCTGAAAATAACCCATGTTCGCATCCAATGTGGTGAAATATTTGCTTCCATGCAATCTTGTTGCAACTTCATCAATTGTGTTCATCGGATAGTGTTCACGCATGATCGCCTTGTTCAGATCAGTTGGATCAATACATATGCGAACTTTGCCATTCTTTTTTCTCACGCACACCATGCTATTTACCCATTCTGTCGGCTCTGTTTGTTTTGTTATTATTTTGCATCGCTCAAGATGGTCTAATTGCTATTTCAATTCACCCCGTATAGCTACTGGAACTGAACGAGGTGCATGAACCACCGGTGTCACTGTCTCATTGATCTTGATTTCATACTTTCCTGGCAAACAACCAATTTGATCGCATAAAACATCACTGAATTCTTTGATCAGTTGCTCTATTTCCATCTGGGTACTGTTTACTCTCATGATGAGGCCTAGTTTAACTGAATCATCTCTGCCCAATAGATTTAAATTCCTTTGTCCATCAATCACTTGAAATGTTAAATTATGTTTCACGTTCTTGTATTCGCATGGTAAAGTTATTTTGCCCAATGCCTTGAGCAGCGTTCCGCTTACACCATTTATGCGGGCATCACTCTTTAATATTGGGAATTCCGCACAAAATTTCTCAGCGATTTGTCTCGAGAGCACGTTGCATTGTGCACCACTGTCTATCTCCAAACGCATATGCTTGTTGTTGACCGCCATGTTTACTGTCCACTCCTTGTTATTCGTTTCATTGCCATTGTTTTGTACTGTGTAAACATCATGTGTTGATGTATTTTGTTCGAACATATCAGATAGTTCGTCTTCTTCTGCGAAGTGAACACGAACGTTAGCACGACCACGACCATAGCCACGGCTTGGCCTAGTGCCACAACGGTGCTGCCAACGACCTCGAGTTGTTGCACGTCCTCTACAATAGCTAGACGCCTTAAAATGTCCCTTTTGACCACATACATCGCATCTTTTGTAGAATGCTGGACAATTTTAAATCGCATGCATTTTGAACACTTTTGGAAAAATGACATGATACTATTGGAACTGTTTTGTCTTCCACCACGTTTGCCATATTTATCTGGACGCACCACGTGTACAGCTGGATGTTCTTGCAAAGTCTTAATGTGAGCGTTTCTGAGTTCGATGTGACGACACGTTTGAATAACCCTTTCCAATGTTAATTGATCTGCTGGAATTTCCATAAGTTTTTCCGACCACTTTTTGTCGTTGATCCCATTAATAATCATGTCACATATGAAACCATCCTTTTGCGCACCATATTGGCAGTACTCAGCTTTTCGTTGCAATTCTGCTATGTAATCCATAACAGATAATTGACTTCTTTTGGTGTTCAGAAATTCCTGCCGCTTAATGTTTTTTGAAGTTGTGGACACCAAAATGATGATCAAATTTTGTTAGCACAGTGTCCAAATTATATCTATCTTCTGCGGGTCTGTGTGCAATACCGTTGTCTTCATCTGCCAACACTTCTGGCATCCATATAAACGATGCATAAATTTTGACACATTCACGACCCATATTGGATAACAATACTCCAACTTTTCGACGCCCTGGTTTGTCATGCAGACCTAATGCTTCCAGGTGAACTAGGAAATTACGTTTGTAAATCTCCCACTCTGCGGCTCCTGCATCTGCTGAATTAAATTCCTGCAAATTTCTAATTCCCTTTGCAGCCATACTGCTCCCAGTTGTCTAAAACTTCATCAATAAATGTCTAGCATCTATTGTTTTCTGTATTCCAGCTATTTATTCACAACCATTCTGACACCATGTAATAACTCTGAACTCGTTGGTGGGTAACTCACAACTGACTTTATTCATATATTCACACAGATATAAACCTCAATACAAATAACTCATGACTGCATGCTTTAACAAGACAATACGAGTTGTGTCCCTTACATTACAATACATGACACCCTGTGGTCATCCACTGTACATCTTGCTGTTCTCTCTGTGAGGAAGTCTCTAACCCAGTGCCAAATTCTATACCTGTGATACCAAACTTTGCCAATTCATAAAAGAGGCCTATCCTCCACACCGAGTCGTATGCACTGGCAAGGTCCACAAAGATGGCTGCTGTATGTTCTCTTTTGTAGAAACCCTCGACTATACCTCCTGTACCACATTCCAACTGCATATACACTGTTGATCTGTTTTTTCCGGAACCCTTCTTGCTATTAGTCCAGCAGTTCATTACTTTCTAAGAAGCCGTTCAACCTAGCTTGCATCACAGTCTCAAACAGTTTGCATATTGTTTGTGTCAGACTTATGGGTCTATAAGCTGGTGTAATATAGTAGTCTGACTTTCCCGGCTAACGAAGGAATTTCACTAATGCTTCCGTCCATTCTCTCGGGCACTTTCCTTGGTCCCAGCAGATGATGAACAGGACAGTCAAGGTCTCTCGTAGGTTATCCCCAGAGTTAATAAAGCACTCTGCTGGGATTTGGTCTGGTCCTAGGGCTTTCCCTCTCTTAAATCTTGAAATTGCTCCTTCAACTTCGTCTAGGCTGATGTCAGAATTCATTGCTTCTTTTTCTTCTCCTACTGCATCCTTAACCATTTTTTGTTCTTTGCTTTCAGAGATTCTTCTAACTTCCTGTTTTACAATTGTCTTCCACTCTTCGTTAAAAACTCAGCCATTGAGGTGATTTCCCTCGAAGAAGCGTATTGTAAAATTTTACACTACTCTTTGGGTTTGAAAACTGACAAATAATCGATTTGAAGAAACTGCCCGGTAATGAATCAAGAGTAACGTAATGAATGCAGGTTTGTAATTTAATGTTTTCATTTATTATTTAATAACATTTCATGTTTTATGCGCAGGGACCGTGTTTTAAATCAATATTAATCGCGCCTGTTTCATATTTATTTGTATGGCAATGACATATTTGCAAACATTGCTTTATGTGTGGTATTAGACATGTTTTCGCGACCAAATTATTTTAGGATGGTTACAATACACTAATAGTAAACCTTCACATCTGCTTTCTAAGAGCGATGTGCGACCAATTTTACAGACGCAATCTTATGTGATAGCTGTTTTTTTGGTAATTAAGACATTAAAAGGTACATATTTATCAGCATAACTCATTGTTGCACTTTTCTATATTTACCTTGGACTTGTAAAGACTTGTGAATCCAGCTGCTTTACATAATGATATAAACATAAATAACTGTTAAATGGCCTGTCAACGGGTAAGTATGTTCTCCTGTATAACAAAATTGTGTACAGTTGCATAAGGTTTGTTAAGGATTGAGAAAGTATTTCATGATTTTCTATTGCTATTTTACCAAATAGAAACATGCCATAGTAAATGACGTTACAATCTGATGCGCGTGACAATTTCGGTACTAAAATCCAACAGTATTTAATAAAGCGGTATAAGGCATAATCTATATATAGTGATATGTAACTTACGGCAAATTAGCAAAGTGCCAGCAGACTAGGTGTAAACAAGTTGCAAATAAGCTAAAATACTGAAAAGTTAATTCGGAATATTGATAAATTTTGTAAATAAACATTTAAACCAAAACTTACTACAATATCGCTCATGATCACATGTAATTTGCTTCTTAGAGCGAATGGAATTTGGGTTACAGAATCTAACATGTAAACAGTCCGTAGGGTGGCGCAATTGCAAAACTCATACATGCCATAATTTTTCAGACCAATTCTGGGACTTTGAGTTCAATTGTCCGGGACTTTTGCCGATTTTCCGGGCCATGTATAAAATGTAGCAATATTTATAGACATATGCATTTTTGGTACGTTTTTTTTTTGTTTCGCATCGTTAATTGCAAAAGTTCGAAAGCCTATCCGAAATACACTTGATCTATTAACGTCAAATTAAACATTACTACTTCCGTTACTAGATACAAGCCACGTGTTTTCAGTGTAAGTGTTCTAAACATAGATGGTGACGTCACTGCGTTATTGTTATTAAGACCGGTGTGTAAGGCGTAGTTGTTGATATGCCTTTACAGGTTTTTTTTTCCACTTTTTGGGAAGATAGCCCATGGCTTTGGAATTGGGAATTTTATCGGCATTTTCATGAAATTGGGAAAATAAATTCATTAGCCTTTTTTTCCACATGAAAAGTCCACTGATTAGGGAAATACTAAATTTGATATAACTCTTTATAATCATTTGAATTAAAAGAACAAAATCATATAATACTTTGTTAGATGTAATTGAATTGAAATTGAGATAAAATACGCATTAGACTTCTTTCTAAAAAAAAAAATTTTTTTTTTTTTTTTTTTTTTTTTTGAAATTGGGAATTTTTTGCCACATTTTGGGAAAAAAGTATACTTTTTGGGATTGGGAACATAGCCGAATTTCGGCTATAAAATCGGGCCAAAAAAAACCCTGCTTTATTCATTTATAACACTTATTATTTTTAACGTTATGTTTACTGGGGATTTAGAACAAGACAATAATGGACCTAGTGAGGATGACGTTTTTATATGCTTACTTTTTTACTCAACTTCTTTGTCGTTTAAACATGTTAACATAAACTGCTTTTAATTTTTTACTCAGCGATAATGGACTTCAGGTGTGTGAACAACTATCCTTTGCCCTTACGCAGTGGGAAATAATGATGTAGTAGATTAAAGTCAATTAACAGTCACATTAAACAATGCCGCCTTTTCGGTTTGACCTGGAATGTGAGACAATCGATATGATAACAGGACCCCTGTTAATTGATCGATTTTGACACGTAGCGTAGTCTGCCTATTCGGGTAGGCATTGTCATGGAGACGCTGCAGATATACACAGATCAGGGCTTTTTTTCCTTCTTTGGGACCCGCCAAAAATCGGCCCTTTCCCCTCAGATTTTTTTTCCCCTCAGCAGGTAAATTTTCCCCCAGACTTCAATTTTTTCCCCTAAAAAAAAAAATATTTTTTTTTTTTTTTTTTTTTTTTTTAACTTTAAATACATAAGTTAACCTGAACCAGTGTTGAAAATATAACATATTGCATAATTAAATTATCTGTTGCCTTGATTTTGTTTTAAAAACAGCAAAATATGTTGAATTGATTATTTAAGACTTTCCTTATTTTCCCCAAAATCCGGCGTTTCGCGTGATTTTTTCCCCCAAAATCCGGCATTTTGCGCGATTTTTTTCCCCTCAAAAAAGGCCACGCCCTTTCCCCAAAATCAGATAAAAAACCCTGCAGATTCGAGGTGCAGTTAAGCCTAAAATAAGGTACATGTATATATGGATTTTGTAAATACCGGGACATTTGACAGATTTCCAGGACAGCGGGACAAGTTCTTCATTTCTGGGACTGTCCCGGACAATCCGGGACGTATGGCATGTATGGCAAAACTGCAGGAAGAGCAATACCGCGAGAAAACAGATGCCAACTTCAATGTTTTTTCAGATCTTTTTTTTAAACAACTGTTAATTGATGTTATGAGGATAATCAGGGGTCTCGATCTGCATTTTTTTAGGCCGAAACTCGGCCCCATTCCCCCTGTCAAAAAGTATATATTTTTCCCCCCTTTCAGACGAAAATTCCCCCTTGGATCGAAAAAAAAAATTCTTATTGCTGTGTAACCTTTCCACGCACCTGCTGTAAGTAACTGGTACCCTTTTCTGATTCAATAACAACACGTTTAAAACACAGCATAAACGAAAATAGCTGAAAGGCCAGTGATTATTCTGGAACCAAAGCTTATATTTGGATATATTTATGCTCCCCCTAAATTTATTTTGGGGGGAGCATATAGTCGCCGCTTCGTCTGTCCGTGTGTCCGGCCGTCTGTGCACAATTTTTGTCCGGGCTATTTCTCAGCAACTAATGACCGGAATTCAATGAAACTTTATGGGAAGCTTCACTACCAAGAGGAGAATGTGCATATTATCAGCGGGTTCTGGTCGGATGATTTGTCACAGAGTTATGGCCCTTTGAAATTTTTTATAAAAAATTCTTTGGGGAGCATCACCCGTCTCCGACGGTTTCTTGTTGGTCTTTGTTTTGTCATGTAGCATAATAAAAAATCATATCGATAGAAAATTACAAAAACCATTCTAATTCATCCAAGAAAATTGACATTTTTTTGAACACTATCAATATGTCATAAAACAACTTTTTTCATAAAAAAAAAATTGACATAATATATAATATATAAACAAGGTAGGTATCTCTTGACACAGGAAATCACCTACATCAACATTTTTAAGCCATTAAGTGCCTAAATGGCGGTCGATTTTCGTAAACTATGTACCATTTTGTTAGGAAAGGATGCCTTGTGACGAAAAATGACCACGAACGGCTACTTGCCAACATAAACTACAAGAAAAACTTCTCGAACTCATAGAAATGCTAGGTCTGCTTCGATCTGACCGAACATTTAGTGCCGATTTTTACAAGAGTAAAAGTATCGAAATACCCCAGCTACTGACCATAATCCGCATTAGTACAGTAAACAAATACGAGTTTATCAACTAACAACACAGATTTGTCTTTTTGTCCACACCAAACACTAATATAATTGTTATGTTTGAATCTTTATTTCAATCATTTATGATGATCCGTCGTTCACCTTACGCTATTTATCCAACTTTTGGTTCCGTGCCCCAGAGTTACCGACAACCTGAAACCGAAAACCGTATTTACCTTGAGCGTCTAATCGTCATGGAGCTTGACTCGAAATTGCCGATAAACAATTCCCGATTTACAACGATTACGACGTTATAACGCAAACAAAAGGACAAATCTGTGTTTTAAGTTGATAAATTTTTATTAGCTCACCTGAGCACAACGTGCTCATGGTGAGCTTTTGTGATCACCTTTTGTCCGTCGTCCCTCGTGCGTCGTCAACATTTTGCCTTGTGAACACTCTAGAAGCCACATTTATTGTCTGATCTTCACGAAATTTGGTCAGAAGATTTGTCCCATTGATACCTCGACTGAGTTCGAAACTGGGTCATGCTGAGTCAAAAACTAGGTCACTAGGTCAAAAAAAGTAAAACCTTGTGAACACTGTAGAAGTCACATTTGATGCCCAATCTTCATGTAACTTTGTCAGAATGTTTGTCTAAATGATATGTTGGTTGAGTTCAAAAATGGTTCCGGTCCGTTGAAAAACATGGCTGCCAGGGGGCGGGGCAGTATTCCTTATATGGCTATAGAGAAACCTTGTGAACACTCTTGAAGTCACAATTTTTGCCCAATCATCATGAAACCTGGTCAAAACATTGGTTTCATTGATATCTCGGACAAGTTCGAAAATGGTCCAGATCAGTGAAAAAACATGGCCGCCAAGGGGCGGGGCAGTTTTCCTTGTATGGCTATAGTAAAACCTTTTAACACTCTAGAGGCCACATTTATTGTCCAATCTTCATGAAATTTGGTCAGAAGATTGGTCTGTATGATACAGAGCTCCAGATAAGGGTCGTATTTTCGTATTAACGAATTATTTTCAAGTCCGTTACGTATTTATTTTAAAATCTTGTCGTACCATTAAGAATTACAAAATCAAGTTACAAATATTATTTTTGCATCGGTTCGTATCGATTTTTATTGAGTTCTTTTCGCGTATTAAAGATCTTTGCGGTGCTTATATAGAATGGTTATCGGGTTTGTTTAACAAAGCGCATTTTTTCCAATAAAAGCGGCGTATACAGTCTATCTGTCAAAAAACAATGGCGGCGCCCAGAGAGCGTCCTAAAACATATTGTACGCAAAGTGAGCCGAAGTTAAATGTTTAGAAAGACATTTTAGAAAAGATCTTATACGATGTTGCATGTTCAGTTGCCGACACAGTCTAAAAAAGCCAGGTTTTTTTTTGGCCCGATTTTATAGCCGAAATTCGGCTATGTTCCCAATCCCAAAAAGTATACTTTTTTCCCAAAATGTGGCAAAAAATTCCCAATTTCCAAAAAAAAACAAAAAAACAATTTCTTTTTCTTTTTTTAGAAAGAAGTGTCTTTTGCGTATTTTATCTCAATTTTAATTCAAATACATCTAACAAAGTATTATATGATTTTCTTCTTTTAATTTGAATGATTATAAAGAGTTATATAAAATTTAGTATTTCCCTTATCAGTGGACTTTTTTGGTGGAAAAAAAAGGCTAATGAATTTATTTTCCCAATTTCATGAAAATGCCGATTAAATTCCCAATTCCAAAGCCATGGGCTATCTTCCCAAAAAGTGGAGAAAAAAACCCTGAAAGCTAAACAAAAACGCGACACGACGGGTCCAAACTTAAACACAAAAAAAAAACACATTGAACGAGTGGAAGGGACAAGTCCCGTGGATAATCGTTGAAAAGATTGAAGGGGAGACCCGTTTTAATTGTGAAATATGTAAAAATTCATCGAAGGCATGCAATCTAAGCACAGTTTGGGCATATGAAGGTATTTGAAAAATAAAATTGTATAATACTGAAAAGACACTGTTGAACCCGTATAAATAAAGTTGCTAGTATGTTTATTTTGATTTGTTTTGCATAAAAATAACCATTATTATTTATGTTTAGGTCATTTAGAAAAAAATAAGAATTATTTTCCAAAACTTAGTAGTAATGTTAAGAATAAAATTTCAGAAATAAGAATTCTTTTTCAAAATCTGGTACAGGGTTCGCACAGGGCTTGAAAAGTGCTTGATAATGAGTCCTAGGCTTGAAAAGCCCTTGAACAAAGGTTGGCCTTGAAAAAGTGCTTGAAAAGTGCTTATTTCATGTAAAAAAGCCTTGAAAATGTTTATTTCTGCTCAAAATTACTTTTATCATCGCTTTAATTATTAACTTAAATCGTTCTTAAGGGAAATATTATGAAAATTTATCATAAATTCCTTCGCGCAAAAAGTTGAGTACGAAATATAAGCTTCGTACACTTTTGAGTACGAAATGTTATGTGTACATGTCACAGATTATGTGTACTACGTCAGAGGTTCTTCGTTGTGATCAATTTTTGCGAGTGAAAACGCAGCGATGGGGAAGTGTCGTTTCAAACCAGGGTGGTTAACTGAATATTCCTGGGTACAGAAAACAAATGACATTCGAAAAGCACATTGTCGAGAATGTATGAAGACCATTGATGTCGGGGGGATGGGGGAAAGCGCTTTGAAAAGCCACAAGAAAGGGGAAACCCACACAGAAAACATGAAATTGAGAATCAATGTGTTTGTTTGTAATAACTTTAAAAAGTAAATACATATGTGAGACTCATTGAGTTAAGGATGGATATTAAAACATGTATTTGTATGTAATTAAATAACATGTATGAGTTAATATGGAATAAGTTTAATGAGTTTGAGCAATTAAATGACATTTACTGTGTTAATCTGGTTTGAAAATGCATTTTTTTGAAGGAAACTAACGTACTGTTCTTGGCCTTGAAAATGAAAATTTGGCCTTAAAAAGTGCTTGAATTTAGGTTTGCGATTTCTGTTTGAACCATGTGGTAGTAATTTAAGAATTTCACAAAACCTTATCTGGAGCTCTGATGATATCTTGGATGAGTTCGAAAATGGTTACGTTTGCTTGAAAAACATGGCTGCCAAGGGGCGGGGCATTTTTCTTTATATGGCTATAGTAAAACCTTGTGAACACTCTAGAGGCAGCGTTATAGATAATTTTTGACCAATGGGGGTAAATACCCCCACTTTTCAAAGCATGGGGGTATATTGTCAAATTTTGCCTTGCTTGAAGGGTAATTTGCTAAAAGTAAAACTAGAATATAGCCGGGATACAGACACACTACTTTAATCATGTTAAACACAATAAACCATTAACTATGTGTATTCCTTCATAGTAGCAGGCTTCGTAAAGTGTTTTTTTGTTTTTTTTAACTGTACTTGGTTTATAGGCTTCCACCACCGTGAGCCATGGAAAACTTTTTTGTCAACTTTCAACAGTTGTTTTATTAGTGTTTTAAGTGTTTCCTTTTTGATTTGAAAACAGAGGAAATTAAATCATTCAGTATTGGCAGTACAATGTTTTTACTCGATACAACTAACTTTTGCCGTATAAAAAGAATCAATTTTACTTTGAGAAGTAATTTGTTTTGGCTTCGAAGAAGCCATGCTGACCTCTTCATGTGTCTAGATGATACAGAGTATACATACCAACTGGCTAACTATTTCTATAATCCAGCACAGAAATTATCTCTAATTTTTACTACAACCAGTCTCATATTTTGACAAAAGACAATCAGCTGTTTATATTTTTTGTTTAAGTTGTACGCTGAGAATTTACATCATTTGTGTTAAGTCCAGATTGGCTTGCTTAAATGTACGCACGGAAATGATAAATTGAGCGTATCTTGATTTTTCTAATGCGTATATTACGGCATTACGCTGATACGCAGCTTATCTAGAACGATGTCAGGGCTCAACATTAATGGTTGTCCTATTGCCCCTGGCAAGTAAAAGTTGGGTCCGGGCAAGTGATTTTATAATCTAGTTGCCCGCCCAGGCAAGTGCAAAAAAGAACAAAGAGCATTTAATTTAGACTTTAATTGCTGTGATCATTTGGTTAAATGTGCAAAAATAAAAAAGGTTTTGTGGTGTATCATTTTGATCTTTATTAAAAAATATGAGGTTTACAGTTAATGTGATATTTCATGTTTGGGCAAGTGGCTTTACGTTCAAGGCAAGTAGATTTTCTAAGTACTTGCCCGGCAAGGCAAGTTGGTTTTTTGGTTAATGTTGAGCCCTGGATGTAGAGGCCACATTTATTGTCCAATCTTCATGAAATTTGGTCAGAAGAATGGTCTCAATGATATCTTGGATGAGTTCGAAAATGGTCACGTTTGGTTGAAAAACATGGCTGCCAAGGGGCGGGGCATTTTTCCTTATATGGCTATATATGGTTATAGTAAAATCTTGTTAACACTCTAGAGGCCACATTTATTTTCCGATCTTCATGAAACTTGGTCAGAAGATTTGCCCTAATGATATCTTGGATGAGTTCGAAATTGGTTTTGGTTGCTTAAAAAATATGGCCACCAGGGGGCGGGGCATTTTACCTAATATGGCTATATACCGGTATCATTCTTTAGTAAAACCTTGTTAACACTCTAGAGGCCACATTTATTGTCCGATCATCATGAAACTTGGTCAGGTAATTCGCCCCAATGATATCTTGGATGAGTTCGAAAATGGTTCCAGTTGGTGGAAAAACATGGCCGCCAAGGGGGCGTGGCATTTTTCCTTATATATCTATAGTTAAACCTTGTTAACACTCTAGAAGCCATATTTATTGTAAGATCATCATGAAACTTTGTCAGAAGATTTGTCCCAATGATATTTTGGACAAGTTCGAAAATGGTTCCAGTTGCTTGAAAAACATGGCCACCAGTGGGCAGGGCATTTTTCCTTATATGGACTTATGAATCTTCATGAAACTTTGTCAGTATATTTGTTAAAATGATATCTTGGATGTGTATGAAAATGGTTCTGGTCTGTTGAAAAACGTTGCTGCCAGGGTGTTCACTAGTCATGAAAGTTGGTAAGAACATTTTGTTCTAATGACATCTTGGGCTGCACAGAACAGGTCAGTTCCTTTGAATCTCAGGTGAGCGACTTTGGGCCTTTCAGGCCCTCTTGTTTGTGTTTTGTACTAATGCGGATTATTATTATGCCCCCCTTCGAAGAAGAGGGGGTATATTGCTTTGCTCATGCCGGTCGGTCGGTCCGTCCACCAGGTGGTTGTCAGACGATAACTCAAGAAAGCTTGGGCCTTGGATCATGAAACTTCATAGGTACATTGATCATGACTTGCAGATGACCCCTATTAATTTTGAGGTCACTAGGTCAAAGGTCAAGGTCACGGTGACCCGAAATAGTAAAATGGTTTCCGGATGATAACTCAAGAACGTATTCGCCTAGGATCATGAAACTTCATGGGTAGATTGATCATGACTCGCAGATGACCCCTATTGATTTTGAGGTCACTAGGTCAAAGGTCAAGGTCACGGTGACCCTAAATATAGTAAAATGGTTTCCGGATGATGACTCAAGAACGCATACGCCTAGGATCATGAAACTTCATGGGTAGATTGATCATGACTCGCAGATGACCCCTATTGATTTTGAGGTCACTAGGTCAAAGGTCAAGGTCACGGTGACCCGAAATAGTAAAATGATTTTCGGATGATAACTCAAGAACGCTTTTGCCTAGGATCATGACACTTCATAGGTACATTGATCGTGACTTGCAGATGACCCCTAATGATTTTCAGGTCACTAGGTCGAAGGTCAAGGTCACAGTGACAAAAGTCGTATTCACACAATGGCTGCCAGTACAACGGACAGCCCATATGGGGGGCATGCATGTTTTACAAACAGCCCTTATATTAATCCAAGTTTCAAACAAGTCAATGGTTCACGAAAATGTGTTAAGTTTATGCAATAGAAAACGCAGAGTATTCTCAATTTGAAAATATGCAAATGTCTAATCAACCAATCGTGCTACACCGACTTTCTTTGGAACCTCTGTAAGATTTGATTTTGTTTTTGAGAATTTATCCACTGATGTCTATGGTAACAGGTATTGTGTTTGTAACAATGATTTAGGTTGATTGAATTCGATTGTATTGACAAACTTAAGACTTAAATTTTTGTCATGGAATAACGGGGGCGGGGCATTTTTCCTTATATGGCTATAGTAAAACCTTTTTAGCACTCTAGAGGTCACATTTATTTTTCGATCATCATGAAACTTGGTCAGAAGATTTGTCCCAATGATATCTTGGATGAATTTGAAAATTGTTTTGGTTGCTTTAAAAACATGGCCACCAGGGGCGGGGCATTTTTCCTTATATGGCTATATATGGCTTAAGTTAAACCTTGTTAACACTCTAGAGGCCACATTTATTGTCCAATCTTCATGAAATTTGGTCAGAAGATTGGTCTCAATGATATCTTGGATGAGTTCGAAAATGGTTATGTTTGCTTGAAAAACGGGCATTTTTCCTTATATGGCTATAGTAAAATCTTGTTAACACTCTAGAGGCCACATTTACTGTCCGATCTTCATGAAACTTGGACAAAAGATTCATCCCGATAATATTTTGGACGAGTTCAAAAATGATGCCAGTTGGTTGAAAAACATGGCTGCCAGGGAGTGGGGCATTTTTCCTTATATGGCTATAGTAAAACCTTGTTAACACTCTTGAGGCCACATTTATTTTCCAATCTTTATGAAACTTGGTCAGAAGATTTGTCCCAATAATATCTTGTTATCTAAGGTGAGCGACTTTGGGCCTTTCAGGCCCTCTTGTATGTGAAGACAACATGAAAAATCTTATGTGTCAATGCGGCATGTTGGGGTAGTAGTCACGTCTGTGACAAAGCTCTAGTTTTATTTGTATTCATGGATAAATAATAAGCATATGAAGTGCTTCTAGAAGGCATGCATATAACAATGAAATAATACAATACAAGTCTTGTATAACTACATGTAGTGGGCAAATGTCACTTCTCCCTGAGCCGTCCTGACTTCTCCCTAATTTCCTGTCAAGAGAGAAGTCAGGGCTATAGATAACAAGCGTACTTGCGTTATTACGCAATTAAAATAACCAAAAACGTAATTAAATTCAAAATAAAGCGTACAAAAACGCAAATACAAATTTAATAACGTAATTCCGGTAAAAAACCTTGCGTCACAAAACGCAATTCTTACGAACACCGGGCGTATGTTTTAAACTGGTTATTTTCCGTACAAAAATGTACCGCATAGTTAATATGCCGTCCTATGAAGAAAAGAAGGCAGTCTTTTCAGCGATTATCAATCTTTGGGGTAGTATTGTAATTATTCGTAGACCCGTCCGATTTCTACTTTCATTTTCAAGGTATTCAACTCAAAATGACCCGAAAACGGGCTGCATCATTTTGAACAGCCATAACTTTATCAATTGTGCGAGTTTCACGAAATCGGTCTTATTCAACGCAAAAATGAATAACTTTGATTAGAAATTCAGTAATTGTTTGTTGTTTTGTACAGGTACCTTTTAAGCTCACCTGAGCACAACGTGCTCATGGTGAGCTTTTGTGATCACCTTTTGTCCGTCGTGCGTCGTCTGTCGTCAACATTTTGCCTTGTGAACACTCTAGAGGCCACATTTATTGTCTGATCTTCACGAAATTTGGTCAGAACATTTGTCCCATTGATACCTCGACTGAGTTCGAAACTGGGTCATGCTGGGTCAAAAACTAGGTCACTAGGTCAAAAAAAGAAAAACCTTGTGAACACTGTAGAAGTCACATTTGATGCCCAATCTTCATGTAACTTTGTCAAAATGTTTGTCTAAATAATATGTTGGTTGAGTTCAAAAATGGTTCCGGTCCGTTGAAAAATATGGCCGCCAGGGGGCGGGGCAGTATTCCTTATATGGCTATAGAGAAACCTTGTGAACACTCTAGAAGTCACAATTTTTGCCCAATCATCATGAAACTTGGTCAAAACATTGGTTTTATTTATATCTCGGACAAGTTCGAAAATGGTCCAGATCAGTGAAAAAACATGGCCGCCAGGGGGCGGGGCAGTTTTCCTTATATGGCTATAGTAAAACCTTTTAACACTCTAGAGGCCACATTTATTGTCCAATCTTCATGAAATTTGGTCAGAAGATTGGTCTGTATGATATCTTGGATGAGTTTGAAAATGGTTACGTTTGCTTGAAAAACATGGCTGCCAAGGGGCGGGGCATTTTTCCTCATATGGCTATATATACATGTATGGCTATAGTAAAACCTTGTGAACACTCTAGAGGCCACATTTATTGTCCAACCTTCATGAAATTTGGTCAGAAGATTGGTCTCAATGATATCTTGGATGAGTTCGAAAATGGTTACGTTTGCTTGAAAAACATGGCTGCCAAGGGGCGGGGCATTTTTCCTTATATGGCCAGGGCCCTCAATCTGTTAAATCCACGGCCGAAATTCGGCCGCATTCCCCCCCCCCCCCCCTGAAAAGTATACTTTTTTCCCCTTTTTGGGGGAAAAATTCCCCCTAAAAAATATTATTTTTTTTTTTTTTTTTTTTTTTTTTTTATAGATAGATGTCTCATGATTACTATATCTCAATTCTATTTTAATTAAATCTTGTCAAACATACTAAATTATGAAATAAGCAATGAATATAGTGCAAACATGTACAAATGTAATAATTAGAGAGTAAGTTAAAAATCCCCCAAAAAGGGAAACGCCGTGAAAATTGCCCCTGCTATGGGTAGCGACCAGCTTCCCCTAAAATGGATTGAGGGCCCTGTATGGCTATATATGGCTATAGTAAAATCTTGTTAACACTCTAGAGGCCACATTTATTGTCCGATCTTCATGAAACTTGGTCAGAAGATTCATCCCAATAATATCTTGGACAAGTTAAAAAATGGTTCCGGTTGGTGGAAAAACATGGCCGCAAGGGGGCGGGGCATTTTTCCTTATATGGCTATAGTAAAATCTTGTTAACACTCTAGAGGCCACATTTATTTTCCGATCTTCATAAAACTTGGTCAGAAGATTTGTCCTAATGATATCTTGGATGATTTCGAAAATGGTTTCGGTTGCTTAAAAAATATGGCCACCAGGGGGCGGGGCATTTTTCCTTATATGGCTATATATCATGCTTTTGTAAAACCTTGTTAATACTCTAGAGGCCACATTTATTGTCCGATCATCATGAAACTTGGTCAGATGATTTGTCCCAATGATATCTTGGATGAGTACGAAAATGGTTCCGGTTGGTGGAAAAACATGGCCGCCAAGGGGGGTTGGCATTTTTTCTTATATAGCTATAATTAAACCTTGTTAACACTCTAGAAGCCGTATTTATTGTACAATCATCATGAAACTTTGTCAGAAGATTTGTCTCAATTATATTTTTGACAAGTTCGAAAATGGTTCCAGTTGCTTGAAAAACATGGCCACCAGTGGGCAGGGCATTTTTCCTTATATGGACTTATGAATCTTCATTAAACTTTGTCAGTATATTTGTTTAAATGATATCTTGGATGTGTATGAAAATGTCCCCCCATCCAAGCCTGGGTGATGGGATGGGGGTCATTATTTTAGTGAAGCCGGAGGCTGAGCATATTTAATTTAGCATGTTTCCCAAACTGCTATACCACTGCATCGCTGTTCAAAAAACGTGAAAAACGTGAAACGGCACCATTAAAGGGTGGGTAAATAAATATTCTCAGCCTCTGGCTTCAGTTAAATAATGACCCCCATCCATCACCCAGGCTTGGATGGGGGGACATTATTTTTCGTAAAGCCTTCAGCTTTTCGCATATTTAATTTAGCATATTCAAAGTAAGGCAACAAAATTAAACAAAACACATCAACTTCATAAACCATTATTATTTTGTAGAACATAAATCAAAACATACACATGTTCATCCATAACATCATAATTATTGTACTTGTAAGCATCACTAAATACCAAAACATGTCTCATATTATAGTCACAACACATGTTCTCAATATATGCATACAATAAGAAACACTATTATACTTCAAGTACAACATATTCAGTATCACAAAACATCAAAAACATGTACTTTCATGTTTATATCAAAATTCACGGTTAATTTCCTCCATATACGGTTATACCGCACAGTTATATAATCCATTTTCAAAACCACTCGATAAACAATATTTAATACCCTAGATATCATTTATTTCTTAAAAACTGCATCCATAAATGACACATCCTTCTTGTTAAGTACTGATCTATGGTAAAATTTAAAGAAATTCCCATCAGATTTCCAACCAGCAGTGTCTAGAATATTTTTTAAAGAACAATTACCCTGAAATGCTGCAGATGTTGAGGCAGACCGGTAGGAGTGTGCTTTAAATACAGTGACATCAATACCAGCCATTTCCAAAACACAATTTAGCCACCTAGCTAGTGTGCTCGAGGTTACACCCAAAAATGTACCATACGAAATAAATAACTGAGAATTTAATCTTAAAGGCTTAGTTACCTTAATATACTGTTTTAATGTAGTGTAAACACAAACTCGTTCATCCATAAAATGTTCCAACTTCAGACTAAAATTATTACTTTTCCCAATTTTTGAAGATTTCAGAAGATTTGGAAAATAGAACACTGCATAACTTTTATAAACCTTCATATAGTTCAAATTCAATGATTTCAAGGTCTGTGCCCTTGGCGCTGTTGCCAAAGCAATTAAAGCAATCAACTTTAGGGTTAACATTTTTAAACTTAAATCTTCTAAAGGAAACCATGATGATAGTAAACTCAAAACTACTGTCACATCCCATGTGAATTTATACTTTGGTAAAGGTGGCTTCTTAAACAAAACTCCCTTCATAAAACGACTAATTAGTGCCGGATTTGAACACCACTTATTTCCAAGGATCATAAGAGTCTGAAGTAACATCGCTTTGTGGGTATTTATCACTGAATAAGACTTCTTTTCTTTGAACAACGAGTATAAATAAGAAATTACCGTAACCTCAGACGTTTTATCGGCACAATTACCTGTCCTATCACACCAAAGAACCCATCGTTTCCATGCCAACTGATATTGTTTGCAGGTACCTTCTCTCCAAGATTTAATGATAATGTCTGTAACTTCTTTCTGAAGGCCTTGGTCTTGTAAACATCGGCCGATAGTTGCACTGCGGCCATGGTCATCTTCTTTCCAAGTGGGTGTACTGTTCCATCGTGTGCGAGAGACAACAAGTTCCTGTGTCGTGGTAACCTGATAGGAATAGACATCAAAAGATCTAACACCAAAGGAAACCAAAACTGTGATCGCCACAAAGGCATGATCAAAATAGCTCTTTTCACCTTATCTTGAATTAGTTTATTCACCACCTTGCCAATCAAGGAGAAAGGTGGGAATAAATACAGTTCAAAACCTGTCCATATGAACGAGAAAGCATCATTTTTAAACTACCTGGAGACGGACCATAGGTAACATATTTATCAATCTGAAAGTTTAATCTAGATGCAAACATATCTATATCTGGTGTAAAACAGTCTAAACAGACTCTTTGAAAAACATCTTTTTTCAACATCCACTCATTTGATCCCGTAAAATTTCGAGAAAAAAAGTCAGCTTGATGATTTTCTGTATATTTCTATCCAAGCACCAGGTCCATATTTCAAATGCTAACTCATTTAAAAGGAAAGAGGTCATACCTCCCATATTATTGATATATGCTACGGTAGAAACATTGTCTGAACATACATGAATGTGTGAATCGGTAATATTTTTGTACAAAGATGTAATACCAAAGAAAATGGCTTGAAGCTCAAGAGATTGATTCTGAGCTTCATCTCTTGACCAACGACCATTAACATAACATTTTGTGTCCTTATCAAAACAAGACCAACCACTCAAACTTGCATCTGTTTGGCATGTAATGTCAACCTTTTTTGGCATAATTGCTTTCCCATTCTTGTTTATGACATTTTAAATCCACCATTTTACTTCTAAAATACTTTTATCATCCAAAGTAATTTTATTATCATAATTCATGTTATGACCTAAACCTGAAATTTTACATTTTTATGCCCCCCTTCGAAGAAGAGGGGGTATATTGCTTTGCTCATGTCGGTCTGTCGGTCCGTTCACCAGGTGGTTGTCAGATGATAACTCAAGAACGCTTGGGCCTAGGATCATGAAACTTCATAGGTACATTGATCATGACTCGCAGATGACCCCTATTGATTTTGAGGTCACTAGGTCAAAGGTCAAGGTCACGGTGACCCGAAATAGTAAAATGGTTTTTGAATGATAACTCAAGAACGCTTTTGCCTGGGATCATGACACTTCATAGGTACATTGATCGTGACCCGCAGATGACACCTATTGATTTTCAGGTCACTAGGTCAAAGGTCAAGGTCACAGTGACAAAAATCGTATTCACACAATGGCTGCCACTACAACGGACAGCCCATATGGGGGGCATGCATGTTTTACAAACAGCCCTTGTTCTAAATTTCTGTAATGCAAAGGTGCTTCTAATACAGCAAAAAATGCATTTATCAGTAATCCAATAAAAGAAGCTAACTCTCTGACTACAATTCTTTCTGCTTTCAACAACGATGTTGCTTTAAGAAGGATCTTTTGTACTTTTTCTTCTGTCAAGAAAACTTTGTATTGAACTGAATCTAAAATAAAACCAAAAAACACAATTTTTTGTGTTGGCACTAAAACAGATTTCTTTTCATTGAAAGTATAACCCAAGGATTCTAATGTTGTACAAATTGTATGTGCATTTTCACCACACACTTTGTCATTTTGATTCATATTCAAAGAATCATCAATATAATAACTACATCTAATATTATGAGACCTGAACCACGCATAAATTGGCTTTAAAAGCTTTGTAAACAACCTGGGAGCTGCACTATATCCGAAAGGTAAACAAACAAATGCATACAAAATATTCCTCCAACAAAATTTAAGATATTTGTGAAAATCTCTATGTACTGGTATAGAAAAATATGCATCTTTCAGGTCTACAGAGCAAAAGAAATCATTCCCTTGAATAAGGTCCAACACCACTTTAAAATGTTATTGTTTGAAATGTTCTTAACATACGTGTTTATTTAATTTCTTTTAGTTAATAATTGGTCGAAATTTATTATTTGGCTTTTTTACCACAAAAATATTGGAAATAAATTGATTTTCTTCCTTATCAGATTTGATAATTGCTCCTTTTGACAACAAGTCAGAAATTTCATTATCAATAATTTCCATGGTTTCTTTGTTAAATTGTATTTCTTAAGGTATATAAAATTGTTCTGTTTTAAATTCCAATTTATAGCCCTGAACGCTTTCTAAAATCCAAGGGTCATTTGTAAATTTTTTCCATACATTCAAACAGTGTTTTAATTTACCTACCGTTCTTAGTTTGGGGCACTTGACACTGTAGCAGAAGTCCTCGAACGTCCCAGACCTCTAAACGGACGACCACCTCCGTAACCACCTCCGAAACCTCGGGTGTTGAAATTGGGATTCCCATATTGTGGGTTTCCGTATGGCATGAATCGTCCACGACCCCGGAAATTACGGGGAAACCTCCCACGACTTCTTTTCAAGTTCTCGTGCATGGAAAAATTCTGATAGGCCCTGAGACTGTTACTCAACATCACCCCTGCATCGCAGTGTTTCATTTCCTTTGAAATGTCATCACCAAATAACTGGCATGTTATCGGTGTATCAAAGTTGCACAACGCTCTATACTTCTTGTTTGGAATGTTAGGTCTTATCAAGAACCTCCTCCTTATACTCAAATTATATTGAACCTGACCTAACAAAGTAAGCGAGTCAGAAACCAATTGTTTAGTTTGTTCTTTTGCCGGCAAATTGCCCCTTAGCATCTCAGCCAATTTCAGGGCCCTCACACTACTTTGGGGGAAGGGGTCCGTAGCCCTTAGGAGGGGGAATTTTCGCGGCGTTTCCCTTTTTGGGGGATTTTTTTACTTACTCTCTCATTATTTCATTTGTACATGTTTGCACTATATCCATTGCATTTTTCATAATTTAGTTTGTTTGAAAAGATTAAATTGAAATAGAATTGAGATATAATAATCATGAGACACATCTTTCTATTAAAAAAAAAAAAAAAAAAAAATTTTTTTTTTTTTTTTTTTTAGGGGGAATTTTTCCCCCCAAAAGGGGAAAAAAGTATACTTTTCAGGTGGGGGACTGCCACCGAAATTCGGCGGCAGATTTGATAGATTGAGGGCCCTGAATTTCATAACCGGTACTATACCGGCAGCCAGAAGATTCTGTAAATCTTGGAATAATCGGTCTACTGAACGTGTTCTTTTATCAAGGTTTCTCCACATTTCTAAGTTAACGGAGGGTGGAAACATCATGTCACAGTTTTCAGGAACTAAATGACTTTCTCTAATTGATTGCGTATCGCATGAAGCTGTACATGCAGTATTCATTAACTGAGCCAATGATTTAGATACTGGCGGTCCTCTGGACTTCTTTTTTATTTTTGGCAACTTCCATTCATTTTCATCATCCGAGTTATTCTCTTTATCGCTATTATCGCCAAATAAGTCATTCATCAATTTCTTAGTCATGTCCTTTACTTTAGGTCTTACAGAATGAATTATTCCAATATCATCTTCAGATTCATCATTTTGTACCTGAACACGCAAATTAGGTGCAGTATGAATGTCTACATTTTCATCCCATTCAGTCTCATTTTCATATGCATCATAGTCATCATAATAACAATCATTGGAATTTTCTGGTTGAGACAAACCTAATTTTTCCTTCAGTAAGTTAAGATTCCTTGATGACAAATTATTCAAATCTATTTGAACCATACAACTGGGGTTATTAGTAGATTTATCTTTTTTTTGTGGTTTTTTAGCTCATCTATTTTTGGAAAAAAAATTATGAGCTATTATCATCACCTTGGCGTCGGCGTCGGCGTTGGCGTCGGCGTCGGCGTCCGGTTAAGTTTTGCGTTTAGGTCCACTTTTCTCAGAAAGTATCAATGCTATTGCATTCAAACTTGGTACACTTACTTACTATCATGAGGGGACTGGGCAGGCAAAGTTAGATAACTCTGGCGTGCATTTTGACAGAATTATGTGCCCTTTTTATACTTAAAAAATTGAAAATTTTGGTTAAGTTTTGCGTTTAGTTCCACTTTTCTCAGTAAGTATCAATGCTATTGCATTCAAACTTGGTACACTTACTTACTATCATGAGGGGACTGGGCAGGCAAAGTTAGATAACTCTGGCATGCATTTTGACAGAATTATGTGCCCTTTTTATACTTAGAAAATTGACAATTTTGGTTAAGTTTTGTGTTTAGGTCCATTTTATTCCTTAAGCATCAAAGCTATTGCTTTCATACTTGCAACACTTACTAACTATCATAAGGGGACCGTGCAGGCAAAGTAATGTAACTCTGACTGGCATTTGGACGGAATTATGGGCCCTTTATACTTAGAAAATTGAAAATTTGGTTAAGATTTATGTTTTGGTCCACTTTACCCCTAAAGTATCATAGATATTGCTTTCATACTTGGAACACTCACAAACTATCATAAGGGTACAGTAAAAGGACAAGTTGCATAACTCTGGTTGTCATTGTTACGGAATTATGGCCCTTTTTTGACTTAGTAACTTTTAATATATGGTTAAATTTTGTGTTTCGATCCACTTTACTTCTTAAGTATCAAGGCTATTGCTTTCAAACTTCAAATACTTACATGCTATCATGAGGTTACTGTACCTGGCAACTTGAATTTTACTTTGACCTTTGAATGACCTTGACTCTCAAGGTCAAATTATTAAATTTTGCTAAAATTGCCATAACTTCTTTATTTATGATTAGATTTGATTGATACTTTGATGAAACTACTCTTACCTGACATACCACAATAGACTCCACCCAAACCATCCCCCGTGCCCTCCCCCCCTTCCCCCTCCCCCCCCCCTATTTTTTTTTTTTTTTTTTTTTTTTTTTTTTAAGATCATCTCACAAATGACCACCACACCCCTCACACTATACCCCCACCACCCCCCCCACCCACACCCCCCCCCCCCCCCCCCGCCCCCCCCCCCCCTTTTTTTTTTTTTTTTTTTTTAAGATCATCTCACAAATTACCACACACACCCTCACACTATACACCCCCCCCTCCTCCCTTTTTTTTTTTACTGTTATGTTTAATACCGTCCAACATCGCACAACCACCCCCCCCCACCCACCCCCCACGGACGCCCCGCCCCCAACCCCCCCCCCCCCCCCCCCCCCCCCCCCACCCCCCCCCCCCCCCCCCCCCCCCCACCCCCCCACCCCCCCCCCCCCCCCCCCCCCCCCCCCCCCCCCCCCCCCCCCCCCCGATTTTTTTTTTTTTTTTTTTTTTTCGCTTTTTTGGATGATAATGTAATAAATGTCCACAACCCCACACTATAACACCCCTCTTCACTCCACTCCCTCCCTCCTTTGTGATTGAAAATGAGAGTCCCTTCACCTTTAAAAAGAAAATAGATGAGCGGTATGCACCCGCAAGGCGGTGCTCTTGTTAGTACTTGATCTAGTCTGTTTCTTACCACCACTAGCGTCTTTTGATGTCACTTTTTTCACAACAGACTTCAATGTCTTGCCAATTGTCTTTTCCTTCGATATTTTTCGAGGAACGTCATCGGATTCAAATCCCGAAAATTCTTCCTCTGAGTCCTGATCAAGACTCAGCACATCATTTTGATCACCGACCACGTGCTCGTCAATTTCCTCAACAGATATTTGAGCCACTTTATGGGTCTGAACCTGTTGTTCTGCCATATCGTTCCTTCCTGGACCACGTCCTAGGAAAATAAGAAAAATAAAAGCTTAAATTACTTTATTTCAATTTTGATTTGTGAACACGTTGACAACGTCCGAATATTTACAAACATAAATGCGCGGACTACGTCCGAAAGCTTTTCGAAAACATTGATCAAGTTTTCCTTCAAAAATCGTAAATAATTTCATTTAACTACCTGGACACAACGTCCTAGGTTATAGAGCAACCATTTCTTTCAACAAATTTAAGAAACAACAATTCATAACATCTCAAACTTACCAAAACCAGCGTAAAATAAGATGGCGAAGAAAAACACTGCCAACACGAGAGACATTGATGCAGCCGAAAGGCTTGGAAAACTATGAGCGCGATGGGGTTTACACATGGTTATATACGGAGCAACAGGTGCCCGTTTCACGTTTTTCACATTTTTTGAACAGCGATGCAGTGGTATAGCAGTTTGGGAAACATGCTAAATTAAATATGTGAAAAGCTGAAGGCTTTACGAAAAATAATGGTTCTGGTCTGTTGAAAAACGTGGCTGCCAGGGTGTTCACTAGTCATGAAAGTTGGTAAGAACATTTTGTTCTAATGACATCTTGGGCTGCACAGAACAGGTCAGTTCCTTTGAATCTCAGGTGAGCGACTTTGGGCCTTTCAGGCCCTCTTGTTGAATTCCATTTGCATAAATAATATAGTAACCTTAGTAGATTTTCATTATGTTATATATGTCATTCCTTTAATTAAAAAACCAATTAAGCTCAAAAGTAGGGTGTGAAAATTTTTGCTAAAACTATTGAATTTACAAAAACCCTATTGTTGTCAAAAACAGGGGGTGAATTACCCAATATACCCCAAAAGTTATCTATAGCCCTGGAGAAGTGACTTCTCCCTAAAATTTTACTCTAGGTCGACACCTGTGTACCAGTATATGCTAGAATATGGATTATTGGTACGTGTGGTATGATCTGGTTCCATACATGATGTACGCATGTATATGCCAGAATATGGATTTAAGACTTAACCAAGGTTGTCCGATTTTTCGGGACAAGTGAACAATGAATCTGCTAGTCTGAATGGACAAGTGAAAAGTATAAAAAAAATCGTCGATCAACAAGCATTATATTTTTTTACAGTAATTTAGATGGAATTTCCCTTAATGTTGACATTTAAACAATAGAGTGCAATAATTCTTGTACAAAAGCTCTGCTTGGGATTGCATATTCATAGAAATTAAATGATAAAGCAATGAAATAAGCCTTTTGTGGCCTGGCAACATTTCTGTTAAATTTTTATGCCCCCAATGGGCGGCATATAGTTTTCGCACTGTCCTTCGGTCGGTTGGTCTGTCTTTTTGTCTTTTCATGTCCGCTCTCTAGTTCAAGTAGTTTTCATCCGATCTTCACCAAACATGGGTCATGCCGGGCCAAAAACTAGGTCCCGGGATCACTTAGCGCGTTTCAAACATTCAGCATGGTGTCTGCTCTCTTATTCAAGTAGTTTTTATCCGATCTTCCCCAAACTTGGTCAGAAGTTGTATAGATCTAGATAATGTCTAAGCCAAGTTCGAACATGGGCCATGCCGGGCCAAAAACTAGGTCACAGGGTCACTTAGTGTGTTTGTTTACAGTTGGGGGCAATCTTTTTGTGTGGACACATTTCTTGTTAGCTCACCTGTTGTGCTCATGGTGAGCTTTTGGGATCGCCTTTTGTCCGTCGTCCGTCCGTCGTCAACATTTTGCCTTGTGAACACTCTAGAGGCCACATTTCTTGTCCGATCTTCATGAAACTTGGTCAGAACATTTGTCCCAATGAAACCTCGACTGAGTTCGAAACTGGGTCATGCTGGGCCAAAAACTAGGTCACTAGGTCAAACAAAAGAAAAACCTTGTGAACACTGTAGAAGTCACATTTGATGCCCAATCTTCATGTAACTTTGTCAAAATGTTTGTCTTAATGATATGTTGGTTGAGTTCAAAATTGTTCCAGTCCGTTGAAAAGCATGGCCGCCAGGGGGCGGGGCAGTATTCCCTATATGGCTATAGAGAAACCTTGTGAACACTCACAATTTTTGCCCAATCATCATGAAACTTGGTCAAAAGATTGGTTTTATTGATAGCTCGGATGAGTTCGAAAATGGTCCTGATCGGTGAAAAAAACACGGCCGCCAGGGGGCAGGGCAGTTTTCTCAATATGTATATAGTAAAAACATGTGAACACTCTAGAAGTCACATTTTTGGTCCAATCTACATGAAATTTGGTCAGAACATTTGTTTCCTGGATACGACGGTCGAGTTCGAAAATGGTTCGGATCAGTAAAAAAACATAGCCGCCAGGGGGGGGGGGGGGGGGTCTCTTTCCTTATATTTATATAGTAAAAAAGCTTGTGAACACTCTAGAAGTCACATTTTTTGCCTAATCATCATGAAATTTAGTCAAAACATTGGTTATGTGGATATCTCGGATGAGTTTGAAAATAGTCGTGAACATTTGAAAAACATGGCCGCCAGGGGGTGGGGCATTTTTCTCTATATGTATATAGTGGAAACATGTGAACAGTCTTTAAGACACATTTTTTGCCCAATCTTTATGAAATTTGGTCAGAACATTTGTTTCCTTTATACAACGATTGAGTTCAAAAATAGTTCGGATCGGTAAAAAAACATGGCTGCCAGGAGGGGGGGGGGTCTTTTTCCTTATATTTGTATTGTAGAAAAAGCTTGTGAACACTCTAGAAGTCACATTTTTTGTCCAATCATCATGAAACTTGGTCAAAACATTGGTTTTATGGATATCTTGTTATGATATCTAGGCAGAGTTCCTTTATGGTTGCGGTCTGTTGAAAAACATGGCTTTAAACGGCTTTATAGTGTTACCTTGTTTACACTCTACTATGAAATTACCGATGTACACATTGAATGAAATTCATGCATATGATATTCATGATCTCCATGCAGTCATCTAAATATTAATTCTGCAGATAAGATATACAGTTAAATTGCCCAAATTTTTTTTATTTACTTTTGTTCCTTTCTGAAGAGGATTATTATGTTTATGATCGGTTGGGGATGAAGTGCAACAAACATATTTTTGCCATCTGAAAACCCTTTTATGAAATATTATCAAAATTTTAAGTAGTACATGTAATATTGATTTCACAGAAAATTACTTAGGGGAGAAACAACTGTATACTTGAATTCTGTTTGACCTCCAATCATGAATGCATGACTTGTCAGGAATGCACTCTTATTTCTCCATTGATCCCATTCATCCACCTGCTTATCAGCAACTAATTAATTCTTCATTGACTGTGCCTGAATTGTTAATTTGATGTAACAGGCTTGCAGCTTAAAAGCCCTTAGTCCCTAGAAATAGGCCCCAGCTGGAAACTCACATCAAAGAACTTCAGACTGATAATAGTGGAACACAAATTGTTATGGCACACAGTTTATGGATGTCAGGTCGGTAGTTTTTGGTGTGATTATCAAAGATTTGTGTTTTAAATAGGGTTGATTGTTGTTTTAATTGGAAATATCATTGCAAGGTGAGTCTGAAAATAGTTCCAGTTTGTTTAAAAGCAAGGCCCTGAGGTGGGTTGCAGATTTGTTTTTATTGCTATAGTGAAACATTGTGAACTCTCTATAAGTCACATTTTAGTTCAATCTTAATTAAACATGCTGAGAACATAATTATGTTCCTATAATATCTTGATTTACTTTAAAAATGGCTCCGGTGCTCTGAAGAGCATGGTTTACAGGGGCGAGCGAATTTCTTCTTCTGAACCATATGATGGTATTTATGTTTAATGAAATACTTTTATTATTTTGAACTCCACCTTCCCAGAATAGTTTAGTAGCAACCCCTGCTAATTTTTCATCAGCCTCTGTTTTAAAAGGCAATTGCATATTTGAAAAGAGCTCTTAAAGAGCTTTTCAGAACAGTTTTTCTTTTTAAAATATCTAAAAAAAAATAAAAAAGTAATGGACATTTGAATATTGCTAAAATGCGCACAAATTCTGAATTTTCTCCCTATATAAAATGAACAAGGAAGCGCGACATTAGCGGCACCGGAAATTCAAGTTCATACATTTTTACATAGTAAAATTGCCATAACTTTTTTATTTTTAGAGATATCTTCATGAAATTTGGAACATTTGTAGATCAATGTATACTCTGTTCATTAAAGTATAAAAAAACACTTTTAGTTATTAATACACACAAGGTAATGATCAACACATTTAGGTAGTATATACATAATTTTATTAGAGACATTATCTTTTTTTTTGAGAGGTATCAGGCTAAAATATCTACAATTAACACATTTATTTACTCAAAAGCAATATTGGAATTACTTGAAATGGATACCGGTTTTAACATTATAAAGCAAATTTAACTAATTTATGATCTATTGAAAATAATTATCACAGTCTTAACTCTCTAATCAAATTTTCACAGGTGTTGGGGGGGGGGGGGGGCGGAATGTCTTCTTCGTCTGGGGACGGGGACATGCACACATTCTATAACTTTCTTATCCTTGAAATAAATCTATGAATATTTCTTATATATGTTCAGACAATACCAAACTTCCAGATTGATGTCAGACATTCGGTCTGACGGATTGACAAATTCTGTCAGACCGGATGAGTGTTTGTCAGACCAAACAAAAAGAGAGAAAACACAAAATGAAATGAGGGTTACACATAGTATTTATTTATATCATGATATATATCAAGCATGTACTATCTAGTAATATCATGAAACAAGTATGTTACTATATATTACTAGATATTATCAGATATCGGAATAGAGATTGGAATTCAAATAACTGATTATCTTCTTCTCATTGTCTCCTTCCTCCTGAAAATCTGAACAGTAATCACTCTTGTCATCTACAGTATTGATAATGGATTTGTTGAGTTTCTGCGTCAAAGTCTATGACATTATCAGGTTCAGCAGTCTCCTGCTCATCTGAGGTACCTTCAATTAATAGATGATCAATCACTTGAGTCTCGACAAATTTGTTTTGCCAATATTCTCAATATAATAGTATCAGTACCAGGTAATACTTTGGTAAGAAACCTCAGCATATCAGGCAAATCTCACAATACAAAATATAAAGACAATAAAATTAGTTGTGAAATAATCTTTTGGAAAGAAGACAACAATATTTTGAAAACGAAATCACCTGAAAACAATTATACGTCAACGTTATTTTCGCTTCGCAATGCTGTTGACATTGAAGACAATTGACCTCTAACATATGCGAGCACCTTTTGATGCATGGTCCCGGCTATCGCATTTTGCGAATTGACATGCACATATGAGCGTGGAACTAGTACTTTATAAATATCCGTTTGGAAATTTCCAGACGCTGTCACGGAATATACCGAGTTGCAACAGTTTGTATTTCAGATACATCGGAACACACTCGGAAAATTCCGTCTCTAGGTTCAGAATATTTTACGAATATAGTATCGCGTGATCCGAGATAATTCGGAAAATAACGCGTATAACCTAACATGTGTGAGCTATTCTTCGGAGGACACAAATAGATCGAAAACATAATCAAAGCGCTGAAGGCACTGAAGATGTTCGCTATTGCATAATTTAACACGCAATTCATTTTTCCAAATCAATCGCAAGTTTGAAATGAACACAAGCCATTCAACTTTATAAAGTGTGTGTCATAGCGCACGGGTCGAGTTATGTGTGCACTTTTTATCATCCTGATTATTTCATAGAAATAACTTAGAAAAAATAAAAACAACATGCTTTTTGAACGTTTTGAAAGCATAGAAAGTATGATGAAAATGGTAATGAGATCTTAATATAAAAAATGTGCAGTCACCACCATATTAAAGCAATATTTTTTCTAATATCAAATAACTTTCTCACCAAGAATATAAATTCATAATGAAAGTTCCGTGTACAAAACTTTTGATTTTTGACACCATATACAAATTCAAAATATACAGTAATCTTCATATCTTGTATATGGAGGAATAAAAGTATATAAGCATTGCTGTTTATGCTTTACTTGTTACCCGAGCAGATCACACGGTGTCAACAACGCTGACATAAACATAGGTATAGAGCACTAATGCGCTTTTAGGCGTAGCTGTTTTACTCAGTTTTCATCTTAGTGACTTTTACATAACGCCAACAGACACGCATGAATATTTTCGAATATTTAATAAGCTGATTCGAGATACAACCTCTGAATTTTTGCTACATCACTGCGTATGTGTTCAATTCAAAGGATGTAGCACTGTTCAGTGTAAGGAATTCCGGACTACTCTCTGTATGCTCAAACGTCACAAATTGTGGCCCTGTTACAATTACGCGTTACAATCCATCTCGCAGAATTTCACTTTCGCCTCCAAGATGAAAAACAATCATTAGCGAAATATTATAGTGTCAAGATAAGAGAAAATCGTTTAATTATCATAACACAATGTTTGCCGTACTTGGTCAGCACGTCTGGAAATCATTCCTTAATGTGTGGATAGGCTGCCATTATTAACAAGTTTGCTATTTTGAATTCAATTTTGTATCAAAAAGCATTGTTCTTAAATGTGGCATTTTCAATTCGCAATGAGATTTGTAATGACCCTCGTCATGCGAAAATGGGTCTTATTCCATATGCCCCCATCATATAAATAGCTCACTCAGCTATCTCTCCTTCTGGTAAGGAGAAACATAACATATTGAGTGATTTTATAGCGAACAGCATCGCCTATGGCCTGACTGCGCAAAAGCACATGTTGGGTTTAACAAACGCTTGCCGAAACGCATAAGACCCATTTTCGCATGACGGCGCTATTGACATGTGATTTAAATGTGTCGAAAGAAAACTGCGTTTAAATCAAATATCAACATACGATATATTTCGATAGTGAAGAAAGTTCTCATAACAAGGCATATTAGGACACATATGAAGTGCTCTCCCGTAGTATATTTTTTATCTACTCACACTAATGTGTGGTTTGACAATGCTAACACACATTTCATGCCGTGAATATGCAACTTACAAGTGAAAAAACACAACACAATAGTTTAACTTTTGTTTAATTGTATTTATTTATTTAGAAAAGTAAATTGCAAACTTTATTTCAAAGTCAGTGTATACGCCGACTACATTTGTAAAAGATATTTATTGATATAAATATATTTAATATAATATATTTAGTTATTTTCGGTTTTAGCGATTATAAAGCATTTTCGAGGTTGCCTATAGTATGCCTGTAGTAATTGATGAACTCATATCCAACTGTCTATGTTTTGAGAACTGTGAATATAAACAAGCTAAACCTTCTACTAACCTTCTACTATTGCTTTGCTAGCACCCGTAAATACAAAAGATCGCCGCTATCTGTTGAGAACCAAAGAACGTTTTCCGGAAATACCCGCTGTAGTAGCATGAACGAGGTTACGAAACAGGTCATTCGTATTATTATTATGAATTGTTTGTTATATTCGGGTTTAGCGATTATGAAACATTTTTTTTTTGTCTATCGTATCGCTGAAGTTATTGTTGAACTTATGTTCAAAGATTTATTAATTGAGAATATAAATAAGCGTTAACTTTTTCCCGAATCTATTAATAGCCTCAATTTACGAATGACCTGTACTACGTCATTAAGGTGTATGTGAGAGCGTAACCTATTGCGTTGTTATCGCCCGTGGACTTTCCTTTGTTTATCAACAGGCGCATCTATTAATAGCCTCATATTATGTATGGACTGAGCAAAAATACTACGTCATGAAGACGCTGCAGAAAGTGGAATATTTTATTCATTCATTAACAATCTCCTCCGTGACACGTACAATACGATCATTGTTTATTGATTCTTTTCTATAAAAGCACCGTTCGAAACTATTGCATTTAACAGGATATTAATATCATGTTTCCATTTGTGAATGAATATAATTGGAGAACTCAAACCTCTTGCATAAATTATACAATTCTTTCTCGCGCGGATACGGGTAGTAAGCGGGTATTGGGCTCCTAGTAGCTAAGGCGTATCGACCTGAATTTTAGACTAACCACCTTAGACGGTCGCTAAGCGACCATCAAAAAATGACACTGGTATTAACGTATTTAGTTCTACATGTTTTGATGGCAAATATTGGAATCCCACGGAGCATCAGAAGATGATTATAAAAATTATTTATTACATTTTTATGTCCCCCACTATAGTAGTGGGGCACATATTGTTTTTGCCCTGTCTGTCTGTTGGTCTGTCTGTCTGTTTGCGCCAACTTTAACATTTTGCAATAACTTTTGCTATATTGAAGATAGCAACTTCATATATGCATGTGTATCGCATGAAGCTGCACATTTTGAGTGGTGAAAGGTCAAGGTCAAGGTCATCCTTCAAGGTCAGAGGTCAAATATATGTGGCCAAAATCGCTCATTTTTATGAATACTTTTGCAATATTGAAGATAGCAACTTGATATTTGGCATGCATGTGTATCTCATGGAGCTGCACATTTTGAGTGGTGAAAGGTCAAGGTCAAGGTCAGAGGTCAATTATATGTGGCCAAAATCGCTCATTTTATGAATACTTTTGCAATATTGAAGATAGCAACTTGATATTTGGCATACATGTGCATCTCATGGAGCTGCTCATTTTGGGTGGTGAAAGGTCAAGGTCAAGGTCATCCTTCAAGGTCAGAGGTCAAATATATGTGGCCCAAATCGCTTATTTTATGAATACTTTTGCAATATTGAAGATAGCAACTTGATATTTGGCATGCATGTGTATCTCATGGAGCTGCACATTTTGAGTGGTGAAAGGTCAAGATCATCCTTCACAAGGTCAAGGTCATCCTACAATGTCAAACATCATATAGGGGGACATTGTGTTTCACAAACACATCTTGTTTGAAGTCGGACATTTTGGTCTGACGGAATTGCAAAATCGATCGGACCTTGTCCTAATATGTCAGATATGTCCGTCGGTCCGACGAGGTTTGGTATTGTCTGTATGTTGTCTATTGTTGGTGCCTCTTTCACATTCCATAACCATCCAAAATTCAAACAAAATTACACCGGGCACTTTTGTTTAAATTGACAAGTTGTTTTTCTGGTCATATGTTCTTGAAACTTTGGTTTTGACATATTTTGCTGTTCATGCTTTGAATGCAGGGTTAAGATGACACAGTACATTGAACAACACAGTTGAATTTTCCCCATTTTTTTCTAGAAAAGTATTTATTTCAAGAATGAGATCATTCTTCAGCCCGTTTATAGGCTACAAGGTTTCTGCCTTCTTTTATGAAAATTTTTGCAATATTGAAGATAGCAACTTAATATTTGGCATGCATGTGTATCTCATGGAGCTGCACATTTTGAGTGGTGAAAGGTAAAGGTCATCCTTCAAGGTCAGAGGTCAAATATATGTGGCCCAAATCGCTTATTAGCTCATCTATTTTTTGAAAAAAAATTATGAGCTATTGTCATCACCTTGGCGTCTGCGTCGGCGTCTGCGTTGGCGTCCGGTTAAGTTTTGCGTTTAGGTCCACTTTTCTCAGAAAGTATCAATGCTATTGCATTCAAACTTGGTACACTTACTTACTATCATGAGGGGACTGGGCAGGCAAAGTTAGATAACTCTGGCGTGCATTTTGACTGAATTATGTGCCCTTTTTATACTTAGAAAATTGAACATTTTGGTTAAGTTTTGCGTTTAGGTCCTGTTTTTTCAGAAAGTATCAATGCTTTTGCATTCAAACTTGGTACACTTACTTACTATCATGAGGGGACTGGGCAGGCAAAGTTAGATAACTCTGGCGTGCATTTTGACAGAATTAATTGTGCCCTTTTTATACTTAGAAAATTGAAAATTTTGGTTAAGTTTTGTGTTTAGGTCCATTTTATTCCTTAAGTATCAAAGCTATTGCTTTCATACTTGCAACACTTACTAACTATCATAAGGGGACTGTGCAGGCAAAGTAATGTAATTCTGACTGGCATTTTGACAGAATTATGTGCCTTTTTTATACTTAGAAAATTGAAAATTTGGTTATGTTTTGCGTTTAGGTCCACTTTATTCCTACAGTATCAAAGCTATTGCTTTCATACTTGCAACACTTATTAACTATCGTAAGGGGACTGTGCAGGCAAAGTTATGTAACTCTGACTGGCATTTGGACGGAATTATGGGCCCTTTATACTTAGAAAATTGAAAGTTTGGTTAAGTTTTGTGTTTTGGTCCACTTTACCCCTAAAGTATCATAGATATTGCTTTCATACTTGGAACACTCGCAAACTATCATAAGGTTACAGTAAAAGGACAAGTTGCATAACTCTGGATGTCATTTTTACGGAATTATGGCCCTTTTTTGACTTAGTAACTTTGAATATATGGTTAAATTTTGTGTTTCGATCCACTTTACTTCTTAAGTATCAAGGCTATTGCTTTCAAACTTCAAATACTTTCATGCTATCATGAGGTTACTGTACCTGGCAAGTTGAATTTTACCTTGACCTTGAATGACCTTGACTCTCAAGGTCAAATTATTAAATTTTGCTAAAATTGCCATAACTTCTTTATTTATGATTAGATTTGATTGATACTTTGACAAAACTACTCTAACCTGACATACCACAATAGACTCCACCCAAACCATCGCCCGTGCCCCCCCCCCCCTTTCCTCCCCCCCTTCCCCCCCCCCCCCCTATTTTTTTTTTTTTTTTTTTTTTTTTTTAAGATCATCTCACAAATGACCACCACACCCTCACACTATAACCCCCTCCCCAATTTTTTTTTAAACGGTTAAAAAACAAAACTATTTATTTTGATTATTTATGTTTGAAATAACGTCCAACCATCACACCCAAGGATCCCCCCCACCCCCCCTCCCCCCACCCGAATCCCCCCCCCCCCCCCCCCCTATTTTTTTTTTTTTTTCATCTGACAAATTACCACCACACCCTCACACTATACCCCCCCCCCACCTCACCCCCGACCATTTTTTTTTTGAAACGGTTAAAAAACACAAATATTTATTTTTATTATTTTATGTTTGAAATACCGTCCAACCATCGCACCCAAGAATCCCCACCCCCACCCCCCAATTTTTTTTTTTCCTTTTTTTCGCATTTTTGGAAGATAATGTAATAAATGTCCACACCCCCACACAATGCACCCCTCTTTACTCCACCCCTCCCTCCTTTGTGATTGAAAATGAGAGTCCCTTCACCTTTAAAAAGAAAATAGATGAGCGGTCTGCACCCGCAAGGCGGTGCTCTTGTTTTATGAATACTTTTGCAATATTGAAGATAGCAACTTGATATTTGGCATGCACGTGTATCTTATGGAGCTGCACATTTTCAGTGGTGAAAGGTCAAGGTCATCCTTCAAGGTCAGAGGTCAAATATATGTGGCCCAAATCGCTTATTTTATGAATACTTTTGCAATATTGAAGATAGCAACTTGATATTTGGCATGCATGTTTATCTCATGGAGCTGCACATTTTGAGTGGTGAAAGGTCAAGGTCATCCTTCAAGGTCAAATATATGGGTCAAAATTGCTCATGTAATGTCACTTCTGCAATCAGCGTTTTTTTTCCTTCTTTTACTAGTACCGGGGAACGGTACCTTTCCCAAAGCCTACCGGAGGCTTCCCAATTTTAGCACCGGACCTTTCCCAATCTCGATATCTACCGTTCCGAACGATTTTAGGTGCCGTTCCCAATAGCCAGTGCCTTTTATTTTCGCTGGAAATATCTTTTGATATTGTCGAGCCTTTCATTTTCGGCCATTTATTTTCGCCGGACATTGTTGCGTAGAAAGTAAACAAAACTTTTCAAATGGGGCGCAACTCTAACCGCTGTGTAAAATGTGAATGGATTACATAACCGCGACGAGTGATCGATATTTCCCGTGAAAGAATTCCATCGCTAAGACCAGTCTTCCTTACATCAATAAACTTTCTCAACACTAATTTTTGGTTGACATTAAAAAAAAACGTAACCGTATTGAGTTAAATGCGCATATTACTTCTATGTATAGTTTTTTAAGTGTCAAATCCGGACAGTAACTATTCAGATAACGGATATAAACAAATAAAAGTTTAACATAAAATTAAAAATAATGAGACATGGGTGTAAAATCCTATAGTTATTTACAACATATACATAAGCATTTAATGGCAGATGATCTTAATATCTTATTTGATGATTTGAAAAAAAATCAAAACAAAATATAAGACTTACCTTTGAAAATTATTGTTAAAGCATTCCACTCTAAAAACTCATTTTGGTTACGTGTGACTATTCTCACTGTCTATTGTTAAAAGATGTCAAACCAGTACAAGATCCATTGTTGTTGTTTTTGTTTAGTTTTTAAGTTTTTAATTTAACTCACATGAAACATTGCAGGGCTTGTAAGACTTTTAAGGGCTAAAACAAAATTATTAATATTATTTTTTATGCAACCTCAGTGCTTATGCCTATCACTGGAAGATATTTTTTTCCAATTGACGGGCACATTCTAACTGAAGTGGCAATAACACAATTTTCACATGACATGATACGATAGTCAAAATATCATAACCGTACTGTAGTTTTTCTGTCAAAACCTAGAGTTTAAAATGCTTTGTGATGCAGAATATAGCCCCTAATGATAGATTACATGCATTTTAAAGGTTCCCAATTCATCAATTTTGCGACTCGAATGTTTCCCAATTCATTGATTTCGCGACTCGTTTTTTTTCCCAATTTGAAGATTTCACGACTCGAAAAATTCCCAATTGTAGGGGTACAGGTACCTTTTCCCTTTGGGGAAAAAAAACGCTGGCAATATTAAAGCTAGCAATTTTATATTTGAAATGCGTGTGTATCTCAAGGAGCTGCACATTTTGAGTGGTGAAGGGTCAAGGTCAAGGTCAAACGTCATATAGGGGGACATTGTGTTTCACAAACACATCTTGTTAAAAGATAAAACTGGGTTATAGTGGGTTAAATACAAAAGTAAAACATGCATTTTGTAGAGAATTTTATTAGCTTTTAAATGAGACCAATTATAAAAAAATTCATCTACAAATGTAATTTTAATCCCCAAAATGCCACAGGCGGTGTAGACTTTTCACAGTTTTCCAGATAAAATGTGGAAATTATCGGAGATTAGCAGGGGTTGCTAAGTTTAGTTCCTTTGGGTCTCAGGTGAGCGCCTTAGGGCCCATGGCTTTTAACCGATTAAATTTTTTAATGACCGAACATATTTAATTCAATCGGACAATTGGGCCAACAAATATACGGTTTGTCAGTCAATGTGACTGGTACATTTCTGTAGGAATAAGTCATGTCTTTTGGAGGATCAAATATCAGTGTGCATCCTAGACCGCGCGATTAAGCGAATAGCACTATTTTTCAAAGATCGTGCACATTTGAAGCATGTGTGTGAGAAAATTCACGCGCTCGATATCCATGAGTATTTTTAAAGATCAAAGCGATATTGACTTTGCGGAAAATTTAAAGAGACAATTTATGATCGTCTGTCAATAACATGTATCTATTTACCCAACTTAAGCCCGCCTTAAGGCGGAGCGTCGTTGTGTTGGAAAATCGATATTGACCAATGAGAGCACACGCTTTGAGTGAGCGATGGCACTCGTAGGCAGTCAATAGCTGCATTAAAATTACATGTCCAGTAAACAGGCAGTGAATGGAGATTTTCGGTTAAACAAATCAAACTCTAAAGCCTTGAGAAACAGGCTAAACCCATACACTCAGGACATGGATAAGTATTAATGGCAAGGCAAAAGGACCTGTTTTGAAGCGGCCCTAAGGGCATGGAAAAGAGCTGTGCTTAGAAATTGGTTTGACCATAAATAATTGAACTCTCCTAAGTCTATAGTTAAGTGTTATTTGAAGTAAAATGGTATTGGATTTAGTTTTGACTTGTGTTTTTTTATTAGCTCATCTATTTTTTGAAGAAAAAAAAAGAGCTATTGTCATCATCACCTTGGCGTCGGCGTCAGCGTCGGCGTCGGCATCCAGTTAAGTTTTGCGTTTAGGTCCACTTTTCTCATAAATTATCAATGCTATTGCATTCAAACTTGGTACACTTACTTACTATCATGAGGGGACTGGGCAGGCAAAGTTAGATAACTCTGGCTTGCATTTTGACAGAATTATGTGCCCTTTTTATACTTAGAAAATTGAAAATTTTGGTTAAGTTTTGTGTTTAGGTCCATTGTATTCCTTATGTATCAAAGCTATTCTTTTCATACTTGCAACACTTACTAACTATCATAAGGGGACTGTGCAGGAAAAGTTATGTAACTCTGACTGGCATTTTGACAGAATTATGTGCCCTTTTTATACTTAGAAAATTGAAAATTTGGTTAAGTTTTGTGTTTAGGTCCACTTTTTTCCTAAAGTATCAAAGCTATTGCTTTCATACTTACAACACTTACTAACTATCGTAAGGGGACTGTGCAGGCAAAGTTATGTAACTCTGACTGGCATTTTGACAGAATTATGGGCCCTTTATACTTAAAAATTTGGTTAAGTTTTGTGTTTTGGTTCACTTTGCCCCTAAAGTATCATAGATATTGCTTTCATACATGGAACACTCGCAAACTATCATAAGGGGACAGTAAAGAACAAGTTGCATAACTCTGTTTGTCATTTTTACGGAATTATGACCATTTTTTGACTTATTAACTTTGAATATATGGTTACATTTTGTGTTTAGATCCACTTTACTTCTAAAGTATCATAACTATTGCTTTCAAACTTCAAATACTTTCATGCTATCATGAGGGTACTGTACCTGGCAAGTTGAATTTTACCTTGACCTTTGAATGACCTTGACTCTCAAGGTCAAATTATTAAATTTTGCTAAAATTGCCATAACTTCTTTATTTATGATTAGATTTGATTGATACTTTGACAAAACAACTCTTACCTGACATACCACAACACCCTCACACTATACCCCCCCACCCCAAAAAAAAATTTTTAATGCCTCCGGTAGGGTGGCATATAGCAGTTGAACTGTCCGTCAGTATGTCAGTCAGTCCGAAAAAAACTTTAACATTGGCCATAACCTTTTCACTATTGAAGATAGCAACTTGATATTTGGCATGCATGTGTATCTCATGGAGCTGCACATTTTGAGTGGTGAAAGGTCAAGGTCATACTTTTAAGGTCAAATGTCAAATTTATGGCGTCTGTCCGTCCGAAAACTTTAACATTGGCCATAACTTTTTCAATATTGAAGATAGCATCTTGATATTTGGCATGCATGTGTATCTCATGGACATGAACATTTTGAGTGGTGAAAGGTGAAGGTCAAGGTAATCCTTCAAGGTCAAATGTCAAATATATGGCGTCTGTCCGTCCGAAAACTTTAACATTGGCCATAACTTTTTTAATATTGAAGATAGCAACTTGATATTTGGCATGCATGTGTATCTCATGAAGCTGCAGATTTTGAGTGGTGGAAGTTCAAGGTCAAGGTCATCCTTCAAGGTCAAAAAATATTTAAAAATTCAAAGCGGTGTTCTCATGAAGCTGCACATTTTGAGTGGTGGAAGTTCAAGGTCAAGGTCATCCTTCAAGGTCAAGGTCATCCTTCAAGGTCAAAGGTAAAAAAATTAATTCAAAGTGGCGTTCTCATGAAGCTGCACATTTTGAGTGGTGGAAGTTCATGGTCAAGGTCATCCTTCAAGGTCAGGGTCATCCTTCAAGGTCAAAGGTCAAAAAAATTAATTCAAAGCAGCGTTATCATGAAGCTGCACATTTTGAGTGGTGGAAGTTCAAGGTCAAGGTCATCCTTCAAGGTCAAAGGTCAAAAAAATATATTTCAAAGCGGCGTTCTCATAAAGCTGCACATTTTGAGTGGTGGAAGTTCAAGGTCAAGGTCATCCTTCAAGGTCAAAGGTAAAAAAAAACAAAAAACATAATTGTTCAAAGCGGCGCAATAGGGGGCATTGTGTTTCTGACGAACACATCTCTTGTTTTTTTCAAACATGGTTAAAAAACACAAATATTTATTTTTATTATTTTATTTTTGAAATACCGTCCAACCATCCCACCAAGAATCCCCCACCCACCCCCCCACCCCCAAAAAAATAATAATTTTTTTTTGCATTTTTTTTGCATTTTTGGAAGAGAATGTAATAAATTACCACACCCCCACACTATACACCCATCTCCACTCCACCCCTCCCTCCTTTGTGATTGAAATTGAGATAGGTCCCTACACCTTTAAAAAGAAAAATAGATGAGCGGTCTGCACCCTCAAAGCGGTGCTCTAAATAATTGTACGATAACAAAACTGTCTGAAAGTTTTTTCATGATATAGGACAAATGTCAGGAAATAAATTTACCATTTAGGACACCTGTACTGAGGAAATTGGGGCTAATCTGAAACACTGTTTGGATGCAGGTTTTTCTCTTAGATTATGTGAGCATGTATCCTTCATGTACCCTATGATGAGGATTGCAAATAATTCAAATTAAAGTAAGATATTTTCTTGTGTGTTTTCTGTGACACCTTGACTTGTAGGTCTGTGCTTGTTTTTTCTGTGAGACCTTGACTTGTAGTTCTATGCTGGTTTTGTCTTTACTATTCTAGTGAATGGATGCGCTGTGGGGAGAGAATTTCATTCATTGAAACTTCTGATATGCTATGTCCTGTGATGTGTAAGAGGGGTTGTAAGAGGGAATGATATCTTACTGCAGTGTAGACAGTAGATTAAACAAGATATGTTTGCCTTATTTTATCTTTGTTTGAGGATGCAGTGATTGTGTTGCCATGTAAATGTGCTATGTGGTAGCAGAGCTTTTTTAAATTTTATACATGTACATGAAGCTGAGCTGTAGTCGAATATAGCCTTCATCCCTTTAAAAGTTTTCTTTAAGTTCTTGCAGTTTTCCCAAAAGATAAAACACATTTCCCACATCAGTAACATCAAGTACAAATTTTAACCAAATTTGGTCTACAACGCATTTTTTCACCTGATTGAAGACTATGGACTCATACCATGTGTGAAAAACCTGGGCAGTGATTACAATTTTAATAGCTTAATTACGTTACCTGATATCATATGCTATTTACTCCGATAGGATCGTAATTTATCCGGAATTTTTCGTCCGAGGAATCCCACACTTTTTGAGAAACCCGTCTAGTAGGACAGAGCGGTCACATAGTGCCGTGTAGCCGCACAACCAAAACGGGACATTACCCATAATTCACTCTTATTCCGGATGGCGATATACAAAGGCCGACATTTTGTTATAAACTTAATTGTTGCTTCTGTTTCGCTGGATTCTTCTGTTTAACAGAATAGAGAAGTTTTTGTATTGTTTTAAAACATTCTCCGTATATATATCCGTGTATTTCTGTATCGTTTTGTGTATTTGTTTGTTTGTTCAAGGCAAAGTATGCCTCAAACACGTGGCTCATGTGGACACACAAAGGCAGCATGGGACAACCATGGTAGCTGCCTGTCGTGTTCAGGATGTACCCAGGATAACTGCTGCCCTTTCTGTGAGCATTGGTCTGCTGATACCTGGGCCATTAAGCGTCAACCTTTCAAGAGTCGTGGACGCAACAAGAATAGTTCAGATCAAAGTAGGGAAAGTTCCGTGTGTCGGGACTTTTCACCACACGATCTTGACCATACTACACCAGTAGCTGCCAGGCATCGGTCCCTACCCCGTGACGAAACCAGACCAAATTTGCCCGGTCCGTTCATCGGGAATGACCATTTGAATGACTCGGCATCAGATCAACGTAGGAAAAGTTCCGTGTGTCGGGACTTTTCACCACACAATCTTGACCACATGCCACCAGTAGCTGCCAGGCATCGGTCCCTACCCCGTGACAACACCGGACAAAATTTGCCCGGTCCGTTCATCAGGAATGACCAGTTGACCGGTCCGGAGACTTCACCGGGCACCGGTCAACATTGACCGGTCCGGTCACCGGTCACTGACCGGTCCGGTCACCGGTCACTGACCGGTCCGGTCACCGGTCATGCTATGACCGGTCCGGTCACCGGTCATTGACCGGTCCGGTCACCGGTCATGCTGTGACCGGTCCGGTCACCGGTCATGCTGTGACCTGTCCGGTCACCGGTCACCGTTCATTGACCGGTCCGGTCACCGGTCATGTAATGACCGATCCGGTCACCGGGTTTCGGTCTGTGCCACAGACCGTTCCGGTCACCGTAGATGTTGACACTACCTTGTCAGTACTCCACAAAGGTAGACGCAGCCGCGTTTCTACTGTGAGTCACAGACGTAAACGTGTAGTGTCTGATGTTTCCGACTACTCCTCCACCTCGGGCTCGTCGTCGTATGACTCATCGTCTACTTCAAATAGCCCTCATCATTACCGGAGGGGACGTCGTTCACGCTCACCGAGTGTTTCTCGGCATAGATTGCCTCATAAAGAGCGATCACGCCAGCGCTCGGGGAGACGTTCGATCAGGAAACATCATTCCCAGCGCCGCCGAACAGTGTCTCGGCGTCGCAGGGATAAGGGACATAGACCTTCCTCTATTAGGTGCTCTCGGACTACTAGGTCCCCTAGTCGATCCTTCTCTGATGAATCTATTGACACCCTTCCACGTGTGTCGGCCTCTATGTTGGCCTCAACACACACTTCAGCCGTTCCTACAACCACTGAGCATAACTTGTATTCAAACACTAGTTTGCATACATATCAGGCTCAAGGTACAGGGGTTAATCTAACCACTTCGGCTGCGTTTTCAGCCCCACGGGTCTCTTCCACATTGCATAGAAGTATACCCCGGGCTGCCGCTACACCATCAAATCCCAATACTTTGTGGATCCAACAGTCGCCGGGAATCTTTGTCCCATTTTCGACTGATCCTTTACCAGCGACCTCTGGTATTCAAAGTGAGTCTGCTGACTTGATCTCTGAGAGACCTAACTCACCAGCTATATCTTTGATGGTGCCGGAAAACGATTCTCTCATGATAGAAGCGAATGAATCTATTATTCCTTCTCCTATATCCACCGGTTTCAATCAATCCAATGCTCCCGCAGATGGTTCGATTGAGGCGGGTTCGGAGTCTAATGAGGCCGAACTTTATTATTTGGCCTCCATCAATCAGGTATACGAACTTATGTTCAATACCTTAGATGAGGACTTCTGCCCCCGCCCTTCCTTGTCTCTCACAGGATCTGCAGTTACCGTTACAGAACAGGTAGCACGCAGACGAGAGCCCAGCAGGATAAGTAAGGCTACTTCCCGAGTGGATCTACGCCTTCCTATTGGCTCTTCCACAATGGCTGTTTTCCAGTCACTTGAACCAGCCAATAAGCCTTCGCCATCTCCATGGAAAGCCCCTAAGGAGCTGACGGAGCCTAAACAGATGGACGGCGGGAAAAGTTATAAGGCCCCGGTACCAGATCCTGCTACCGGTTTGGACCTTTCCAAACTTCCGGTTCCTGATGCTGACATTAGTAAGCTGTCACTTACAATGCCTTCATCATCTACCCATACATCAGTCCCTCTTTCCCTGTTGGAAAATTGGGAGCTGAGAGAACGCCGTTACTTGGTCTGGCTAACCAGCTAGATCTCATGGCAGCCACAGCCTTAGACTTGGTTTGGGAGCTCTCTGATTCAATCCCAGAGGAGCTCCGGGCCTTGTTAATACATCTTTCACGTACTACGCAGTGTTTATCTCACAATGCTGCGTCTTCTATGTCTGAGATGTTAAGGCTTCGGAGAGACCTCATCCTCTCTTCCTTGCCCAATAATTTCCTTTTGGAAACAGGCGTAAACTCCCTTCGAACTGCTCCACTAACAGCAGAGTCTCTTTTCGGAGGGAGGATACAGTCGGCACTTACTGCTGATCGTGAAGATCAGATACATGCCTCTTTAGCTAGGAGCAACTCTGGCCAGCGCCCTGCTTCTAAGCCCCCAGGAGCCCCACCGGCCAAGAACGCTAAAAGGGACAGTTTCCCTACTAAGCGTCCGTCTGCTCCACGTCAGCCCACTAATAGGCCTCCTTTTCAGAACAGAACAACTTCCTATCGGAAGCCTTCTGTAAAACAAAATTGGAGTAAGGGCAAACCCAATGCGGACAAGAAGTCATTTAATTCTGGCAAGGGTGGACCTCCTAAAAGTCAGCCCTAGGTCATACCCCTTTCTACCGCCACAACCTCTGATGCCGGAGGTACCAGTCGGGGCCAGACTTATGCACTTCGCAAATCGATGGCTCCAAATAACTTCGGACGCGTGGGTTCATTCTCTTGTCACACAAGGCCTCACTTTTCAATTTGAAAAAAGGCCCCCACTCTCTCGCGTCCCAATAGATCTGGTATCTCCGCATCCACAACTTCCAGACTCCATTCTCGGACTCCTGGAAAAACAGGCGGTAGAAAGGGTTCACGACCCTTGTTCTCCAGGATTTTACAGTCGCCTTTTCCTTGTGCAAAAGAAAAGCGGCTCCTGGAGACCAGTCATAGACTTAAAAGTGTTCAACACGTTTCTAGTCAAACCTACTTTCAAGATGGAGACTCCTGCCTTCATTGGGCGCTCCATCAAACCCATGCAATGGGGGGTTTCCTTGGACCTGGAAGATGCATACTTCCATGTTCCTATCCATCCCAACTACCGGAAGTACCTGCGCTTCTCCTTTCGAGGCCAGGTCTACCAGTTTCGGGCGATGCCCTTTGGATTGGCCACGGCTCCACGAGTTTTCACCAAACTCATGGCTGCAGTGAGCGCACACCTCCGATTACACGGGGTTCAACTGCTTCAGTATTTCGACGATTGGCTCTTACACCAGCTCGATCGTCAACTGCTTCTGCTACACCTAGAGTTCTCTTGAAAGGAGCTCCTCTCTTTAGGACTCCTTCTCAATGTAACCAAGTCAGACCTCATTCCCTCTCAGGATTTCATATTCGTGGGAATGAATTTTCTGACCCTCATCAATCGGGTCAGGGTCTCACCGCAACGTATATCAGACCTCCTTTTGAAGGTCAGATGGGTGCTGTCCCAATCTCATATCACAGCTCAAGATTTCCTCGCACTCAACGGTATCCTGAGCTCTGTAGCAGACTTCGTGCAGTTGGGACGTCTCTTCCTACGTCGTCTTCAGCACTATCTCTCAGCTCGATGGAAATGGTCTCCAGACAATCTGCTAACACAGATTCCCATCCTTCCGTCCTTAGTCCCCCACCTTCAATGGTGGCTAGACGAGGAGACCCTGTTGGCAGGAGTACCGCTTCTTCCCCCGCAACCGTCTTTACATCTCATAACGGATGCGAGCATGGAAGGTTGGGGTGCTCACCTGGAACCCCGCAGCCTGACATTATCAGGATTGTGGTCTCCTCAGGAGTCTCTCCTGCACATAAACAATCTCGAAATGCAAGCAGTCTTTCTAGCTGTTTCTCAATTCCAATCACATCTTCGGGACTCCTGTGTGATGGTATCGACAGACAACACATCAGTCGTGGCTTACATCCAGAAACAGGGCGGGACACACTCTCACTCCCTGTATCTGGAAACAATGAAATTACTTGTTCTTTGCAAGAGCCTAAACGTCTCTCTCTTGTCCAAACGCATACCAGGTCGTCTCAACGCCCTGGCGAACGGTTTGTCTCGCAAACACCAGTTACTTCCATCGGAGTGGACACTTCATCAGGAAGTGACCAATCAGATATTCATCACATTCGGTTATCCACTGGTCGACCTGTTTGCGACCAGAGACAACCACAGACTTCCTCTGTATGTGAGTCCAGTGTACGAACCAGCAGCGTGGGCGGTAGATGCGCTTTCGTTCGATTGGGATCAACTGGACGCTTACGCTTATCCCCCACCCATTCTAATTCCCCAAATCTTAGGGAAAATCAGGGTGAGCTCTTGCCGGATCCTCCTGATAGCCCCTTGGTGGCCCAGGAGATCCCGGTTCAACGACCTTCTCGGTCTCCTGTGCGAATTTCCCAGGGAACTCCCGCACAGGTCAGATCTCCTATCTCAGAGAGGCAGACTTCACATGGATCCAGACATGTTCCACTTACACGTCTGGCCGTTATCAGGCAATCCCTGCAGAAGAAACGCTTTTCTGTCAGGGCTTCAATGCTCGTGGCCTCTGCAAGGAGAAAGTCCACCAGAGCAGTCTATGATGCTCGCTGGAAACTCTTCTCTAATTGGTGTGTTCGAGGGAAAATTGATCCCCTCAATCCCTCTGCTAGACGCATGTCGGATTTTCTAATCTATCTCTTTGATGATAAGAAACTTTCTCTTAGCTCCATCAAAGGATACAGATCTGTGCTTTCGCATACCTTGGCTTTTCGTAAGTCATCACAAGTCTGTGCTGACCCAGCCATTTCGGAACTGATCCGAGCCATGGAACTTAAACGTCCTGTGTCTCGTTCTCTTACCCCCAAATGGGATTTGGCTTGTGTTCTTGGATCGCTTATTAAAGCTCCCTATGAACCCCTTAATCAGGCTTCTTTACAGTTCCTAACCTGGAAGACCGTTTTCCTTCTAACCATGGCTTCATCCAAACGTAGAAGTGAAATTCATGCTCTTTCTATCGAAGAAAGCCATCTTCGTTTTGATTCCTCCGACGGCTCTGTCACCTTGTTGTGTCAGCCAGGATTCCTTGCTTAAAATCAACTCCCCTCTATGGCTTCTAAACCCTTCAAGGTCCCAAGTCTTTCTAGAACTTGTGGTAATGAAGATGAAGATAGACTCCTCTGCCCTGTCAGGTCTTTGAAGTTCTATCTTAGTAGAGTTAAGTCTATTCGAGGTTCTCGTAAGAGACTCTTCATTCCCTTAAAAGGGGGGGGCGATGTGTCTGCCGCTTCTATTTCCCGTTGGGTAGCCTCGACTATAAAAAGGGCTTACTCTTCTCTTTCTTCAAGGGATTCATCCCTTTTTAAGATTAGACCGCATGAATTACGAGCAATGTCGGCTTCGTGGGCATATATTAATCATACCCCACTCTCTGACGTGCTTCAAGCTGCTTTCTGGAGGAATCAGACTACTTTTTCATCTTTTTATATTCGTTCTCTGGAGTGCCAACAGGACAACTTGTATTTGTTGGGCCCCCTTGTGGTTGCACAAACGGTAGTATCTTCTACGGCATAGGTATATTATGCTTATCCGTGAATTAAGTTTATACCGTAATAACGAAGATTAGCTGAGAACCCGAGATATGGGTTCCGCTGTGATGGGGAGATTTTCGCGAACCTTCCCGCCTCAGCTGCAAATTCAGCATATGATATCAGGTAACGTAATTAAGCTATTAAAACAAATTTTTCTAGTAAAATTCATTTTAATTAGTAATTACTTACCTGATATCGGTAAGTCCCACCTCCCACCCCGCTCTTCGTCTAATATTTCATATTTTTTATTGGAATAAGAGTGGATTATGGGTAATGTCCCGATTTGGTTGTGCGGCTACACAGCACTATGTGACCGCTCTGTCCTACTAGACGGGTTTCTCAAAAAGTGTGGGATTCCTCGGACGAAAAATTCCGGATAAATTACGATCCTATCGGAGTAAATAGCATATGATATCAGGTAAGTAATTACTAATTAAAATGAATTTTACTAGAAAAATTTGTTTTAGAAGATATTTCATTGGGATGATTCCTTGTGACCAGATCATTTTGTACAATTACACAACGAAATAGAGCTTGCAATAAGGCAAGCAATAAACAATATTAATTTACATGCCATATTTAAATTTCTTATACCTTACAATGACTTCAGGGTTTTTTATCTGATTTTGGGGAAAGGGCCTGGCCTTTTTCGGGGGAAAAAATCGCGCGAAACCAGATTTTGGGGAAAAATAAGGAAAGTCTTTAATAATCAATTTAACACATTTTACTGTTTTTAAAACAAATTCAAGCCAACAGAAAATTTAATTATTCAATATGTTTCTTTTTTCTACACTGGATCGGGTTTACTTATATAATGAAAGGTATCAACAACAAAAAAAAATATATATTTTTTTTTTAGATATCATTGTTTTGGGGAATATTTCTGTTAGAGGGAAAAAATACATCTTGGGGAAAGGGCCGAAATTTGGCGGGTCTCAAAGAAGGAAAAAAAGCCCTGGACTTGAACATATATAAATGTAGCATGAACTAATGATTTTTTCAAACATAAATAATTGATGTAAAATGCTTGAAGGAATAATATTTAAGTTTTAAGAAGGCGTTTTCTTTTTGTTTTAAAAGGATATCTTTGAAAATTATATTTTTTATGAATTTTTTGGCAACAAGGGGTAACGCATTTTTAAAAAATATAATTAATTTTCTGACAAAAAACTGGTACCATGAGTAGCATGAAACAATAATTTTTTTATCCATTTGTAATTGATGAAAAATGATTGCAAAAATAATATCTAGGGTCTGATAAAGCATTTTTTTATTTTATTTTAATAGGTTAATTACTCTGAAAATTCTATTTTTCATGATTTTTTTTTTGCAACAAGGGGTTATGAAATTTAAAAAATGTTACTGGATTTTTAGACCAAAACTTGTACTATGATAATACTATAATGCACTTCGCCAAAACATTTATAATTATATTGTTTATTCTTGAAAATGTATTTCCCCTATTCACTAAAAATAACACTTTTGATCAGAAAATTCATATATAATGATGTTTTTAATTTCAAGAAGCATAATGCCTCTTTTTAGTTGTATTCAGCCACAAGTTCTTGTCAGCCACTTAAGGGTTATATGTTGCCTTTCTTTTACTAAATGCAAAATAATTCTACACTTTGAGACATTCATAAAATATTTTATGTCTTTACAACACCGACAGGCTAATAAGTTTATATATCAAGTACTTCCATACTTATGATACTAACAGGACCATTCTAGGCAGGCAACCTAGCAACCTTGATTTGTTCATATCTTCCTATCAATCTGTTATATGTGTTATGAATCATTTGTTCGGAGAACATTTAATGTTTGTTATAATTTTTAAATAATTCAATGTTCAAAGTGATTTTGTTATTGACCAATAAACCAACATACTGATTACAAGGGAATATTTTATTAATTATTTGCATTTTACCTTACATGAGAAATATTTGCCTAAATGTTTTTCAAACTATAGAGAAATCTATATACAATTAATAATTGACGACGTTTATCAAAAAAAACATTTATGAAACGGAAGTTTAAAGATTAACATAAATAATGAAAGTTTTATCAGATATTCGTAATAATTTCCAATATAATTGAGTGTCTGAGCAATGTGGATGAATGAATATATCGGATAAAACGAACACTTGTCTACACTTGAATTATGATTTATTTTTCAATATTTTATGCACTTAAGTTTAGCCTTAATGCGTTTTTATAAGCATTTATAGACAGTGTCCCTCCCCAAAATCAAGGAATTATTACTTGTCATTCATGCATTTGTGTAATGGTATACAATAATTTTGATGTAGAATATTTGAGAAAAACATTAGAAACGAAACTTGTCAGTGATGAAATTTTCCATATGGTTATGGAAATTACCGATCGTCGGTTTCCGAAAAACAATACGTCACGGTTTTCAAAAATATGATGGTTGTGCCCAAAGATTTTGGTGTTAATGAACATTACTGGTTTATATTTTAATAATTTTGATTCTCATTTGATTAATAGGTAATTTCAAGGCTGATAAACTTGAAATATGCAAGCTATTCTTTCGTTTTGCATATGTCTGTCGATACATTTGTACAATCGGTAATTTCCGTAACCACTCGTTAAATTGTAGCAGACACAAGTTTAAATTAAAAAAAATGTTTTACACTATTATTCTACCTCTTTCTTGCTAAAAACTAATGCATGAATGATTTAAAAGTAATATTGCATCGTTTTCAGCCAGGAAAACTGTCTATGACCGCGAAAAAAAACATAACAAACTTTTTGATTTATGATATTTACTTTATAAATAGCTTGCATGCGGCATGGCATTGCATGTTCCGCAAGATAAATATCTCGACTTTATTTATTGGATGATTTCGGACTGTTTCATCCAATCAGAAAATAGCTTTTAAACGTAATTTAGACCCATGTTTAGCGAGATAATTAAGTACCACTTTTTATACACTGCCAAATTGTGACATAACAAGTTGCCTCCCTTGTTGGTTCATGCTTATAAATGAAAAAAATTGCAATTATTTCATATTCCACAACCACAAACTAAACATGAATGAGCCTGGGCTGATGTAACTGTATTGTAAGGTCCTATAACACTACATTATGATTCGACTGCTCCTCAGTGCTGATGACTCCTGCCTGGTGCTCCTTCATCAGGAATGTGCACATGCTGGAATCACAACTTCCATTCGGCTGTCTATATACTCCAGACACAGCGTTATGAAACTACGTCACGATCACACCATTTACCTTCAGGACATCCCCTTTTTATACAACACTACAAACAACTGTCATGTACAGTGATGTATTATTGACAATGATAGTTACATGGATACTTTTTGTTGGCAATATTATAGTTGTTCAACTCTCACCATCATTTCTGTTTTATTTTCAACTAAATGTTATTCTTATTCTGTTGTAAAGGCAGATTCATTCATAAGGCCACACACATAATTTAGATAACTGAGGCGTTAAGTTTTGGAAAATTATTTTGGCTAATTATACAGCTTCATAACAGAGTTAAGGATGTATCCATTTACATATAAAACTGTAATAACCACTGGCTCTTGTCAGTCTATTCTCAATCTTCAAAACTAAAAGATGTATCAACTGGATAGGTAGATAGATCTCATTATGGGGATGTGTTATGCACAGGAACTTTAACTCAGCTTCCCTTTATTAGCTCACCTGAGCACAACGTGCTCATGGTGAGCTTTTGGGATCGCCTTTTGTCCGTCGTCCGTCCGTCGTGCGTCGTCAACATTCTACCTTGTGAACACTCTAGAGGCCACATTTCTTATCCGATCTTCATGAAACTTGGTCAGAACATTTGTCCTGATGATACCTCGACTGAGTTCGAAACTGGGTCATGCTGGGTCAAAAAATAGGTCACTAGGTAAAAAAATAGAAAAACCTTGTGAACACTGTAGAAGTCACATTTGATGATCTTCATGTAAATTTTGCCAAAATGTTTGTCTTAATGATATGTTGGCTGAGTTCAAAAATTGTTCCGGTCCGTTGAAAAACATGGCCACCAGTGGGGCGGGGCAGTATTCCTTAAATGGCTATATATAAACCTTGTGAACACTCTAGAAGTCACAATTTTTGCCCAATCATCATGAAACTTGGTCAAAACATTGGTTTTATTGATATCTCGGATGAGTTCGAAAATGGTCCAGATCGGTGAAAAAACATGGCCGCCAGGGGGCGGGGCAGTTTTCTCTATATGTATATAGTGAAAACATTTGAACACTCTAGAAGTCACATTTTTGGTCCAATCTTCATGAAATTTGGTCAGAACATTTGTTTCCTGGATACGACGGTTGAGTTTGAAAATGGTTCAGATCGGTAAAAAAACATGGCTGCCAGGGGGGGGGGGGTCTTTTTCCTTATATTTATATAGTAAAAAAGCTTGTGAACACTCTAGAAGTCACATTTTTTGCCTAATCATCATGAAATTTGGTCAAAACATTGGTTATGTGTATACCTCGGACGAGTTTGAAAATAGTCATGAACATTTCAAAAACATGGCCATAATAACAGTGGATTATTATGTTGATGATTGGTTGGGGATGAAGTGCAACAAACGTTTTTTGCCATCTGAAAACCCTTTATTAAATAATCTCAAAATTTTAAGTAGTAATATTGATTTCACAGAAAATTACTTAGGGGAGAAACAACTGTATATAACAGTTTAGAGTCAGGCCCCAAATTCCTGTGCTGGCCACTTTTCACACATTTTGTTGCATGTAATTTAATGACTGCAGACCAAGGAAATAACCATTAGCCACAGCAGGTACCTCATTATCTCTGACAGTTGATTGATGCCTAACCCCTTGTTTACTGCCCTTTCAGTGAACAGCATGGAACAGCAATTGCTATACAGTGGTATCAATATAGAGATAAACACATAAATACATCTGTCTGGCATTTATTTTCATTTAAAAATCAGCATGCTGACTGCATAAAAAGAACAGATTACAACATTGAAGCAAGCTCTTGAAATAGAACGAGAGCGCCGATGGCGTTAAAAGCATAGGTGCAAGATACAGGGAAGAATGGCGTCACGTGGTATAATGTAGTTCGATATCGCCATCCGCGAATTTCTCAAATCAATAATTTCAAACAATTACCGACTATTTAAATAGATAATCTTTCCATTTACATCAGTGTTTGAAACGCTTATGAAAAATAATTACCCAAGCCTTTCAAAATTTAAGCACGGACAGATCTGTATCGAACTATTCTTTTCACAAATGAAAATAGACGCTACCCTATTCGTCTGCGTCAAGAATTTGTCGTAAAACTTGTGGTAAGCGTTAGATGCAGACGTGCACAACAGATCGAGTTCTGAATACAGATTTCTGAATGCAGATTTTTATAGAAACTCCTCACAGCAGTTACTTCCCTTGCTTCGCCTGGTCAGTAACTTCTAGTATAAGGGAGGCCACTGCGTAGGAGATTGAGAGTTATAGTGCAGATAGAATTGTTTTACGAACGAAATTTGTTTTATGTTATAAGAAGATTTTTTGACATAACGGTCTTAGAAAAATTCACTAAAAACGGTGTCAGCAATATTCTTGGAAGAAAACGTTAGAAAAACGTTTCAAAAAAAAAATTGTAAGAATGACCATATACTAAATTAAATAGATATTTCGTCTGATTTTTTTATCAGGTAAGGCTTCATAATGATCGATGTGGATTTTCGAAATGTGGTATATACCATAAGCATAGGTGCGTAAACGCAACTATGCTAAAAATTATGTACTTATATATTTCCAAGAAAGGTTTATACAATATAAATAAATTTAATGGGCGTGATATTTCATATTTCTTAGCTTTAAGTACAGTGATGCCTGATTGAACTTACTCATTATGGCTATTATTTAACTTATAACTATCACAAATCCCAGTGTATATTATGAATATCAAGAAGAAAAAGTAAAGATATGTACATTAAAATATCCTTTACAGCTACAATGTAAGGCAACAACTGTTGTCAAAATTCAATTATATTGATCAATAAAAAATAGATCGAAATATTCTCCAACTTTACTGTTGAACATTTATTGACAAAAAACTATCGTGTCTACATGTACACATATCATATCACAGATATACTTTGTTCAAGAATTAAAGAGATAGAGAAAATGTACTTAAAACCAACTATTTGCAATACTTATGATATTAAATGCATCTTGTATTTGAGAATAAATTTCACAATTAAAATGCATTTTAGTTTTGCATTGGTAGTAAATAAAGAGTAGAAGCGTAGAGGAATTGTTTACAAACAACACTTACAAATGTGAATAATTAACAAAAATTAACTCTTAAATGAAGTATGAAATTTCATTTTAAATCATAAATACAGATTGATATACAAAAGTCATGTAGGCCTACATGGATGATATGTGAAATACAGTATTAAATGTATGTGAAAGTCAGAAATACCATTATTCTAATTAATTTTATATACAGACGTTTGTCATGTATGATGTGAAATGCAGTATTACTTGAAAATCAGAGTATCATTGCTCTAAATAACTTTGAATGGAAAAACAGTGAAAACGTATTTTAATAATAGAGCACACTAAGTCTGTACTACCGCCTGTCTGCTCAGCACTCGTCCTCTTTTGAAGATTTTACACTAAATAATCGAACTATAAAGCACAAGTAAAGTATGTACGCCCGTCTGTATGAAGTACTTTTATTATTTTGAACTCCACCTTCCCAGAATAGTTTAGTTCCTTTGGGTCTCAGGTGAGCGCCTTAGGGCCCATGGCCCTCTTGTTTTTAGAGTAATTGCTATTTGTTTATATTTATGCCCCCCTTCGAAGAAGAGGGGGTATATTGCTTTGCACATGTCGGTCGGTCTGTCGGTCGGTCTGTCCACCAGGTGGTTTCCGGATGATAACTCAAGAACGCTTGGGGCTAGGATCATGAAACTTCATAGGTACATTGATCATGACTTGCAGATGACCCCTATTGAGTTTGAGGTCACTAGGTCAAAGGTCAAGGTCACGGTGACCTGAAATAGTAAAATGGTTTCCGGATGATAACTCAAGAACGCATATGCCTAGGATCATGAAACTTCATGGAACACTGTATTATGTGAATTGGGAATAAGACATCAATTTGGGAATAAATTGTGTTTTATCAAAAGTGCATAATATGCAGTTTTATATGTTGCATTTATCTAGTTTTACAAATTATAATTAAAACATATACTTGCATATATAATAGCATCATTTAAATTGATTTTACTTAAAAACTGGATTTTTTATTAATTAAAAAAAAAAATCCTCATGAAATGAAACTGCGCGGCATGGACACGGTTTTAAAATACACTTTAAATGATACAAATTCAATCACTTTTAATGAAAAAGTCATGGAAAATTTCTTATTAAGCTTAAATTATAGATAATATATTACAAAAATGTATGTAGATCATGAAATGAATAGTTTTGTTTGAGAAAATCACCAAAATGATGTCCATTCCCAGTTTGATGTCTTATTCCCAATTCACATAATACAGTGTTCTGGGTAGATTGATCATGACTCGCAGATGACCCCTATTGATTTTGAGGTCACTAGGTCAAAGGTCAAGGTCACGGTGACCCGAAATAGTAAAATGGTTTTCGGATGTAAACTCAAGAACGCATATGCCTAGGATCATGAAACTTCATAGGTAGATTGATCATGACTCGCAGATGACCCCTATTGATTTTGAGGTCACAAGGTCAAAGGTCAAGGTCACGGTGACCCGAAAAAAAATAAAATTTTCGGATGATAACTCAAGAACGCTTTTGCCTAGGATAATGACACTTCATAGGTACATACTCGCAGATGACCCCTATTGATTTTCAGGTCACTAGGTCAAAGGTCAAGGTCACAGTGACAAAAAACGTATTCACACAATGGCTGCCACTACAACGGACAGCCCATATGGGGGGCATGCATGTTTTACAAACAGCCCTTGTTTGTATTATATTTTTTCAAAGTATTGTTCTTATGCAAGTTTAAATTAATTTGACACAGGTTAAGTCTAGTGTAATGTTGCCTCTGTTTTGGAAACAAAAAAAATAGCACAGAAATGTTGCATGCTTCATTTTTATTTTGTAGCAATAAATTTTCTAATTGCCAAGTTTTGTTGTTTGAATTGGCTTGTATGAGGGACTTGAGATGTTTACATGCTGTAAAGATGTCCACTCAGTGTTGGTCATTATGTCTTATCCATCACAGATATTAGACTACTGAATATTCAACAGAAAAGTATTCAAATGTTTAAATAAGATAGTGTGTATTGCTCCTTGCTGGATAACTTTTATACAGGTGGATATATTTACATGGCCTACAATGTTGAAGTGTTTATTAAACTTTGGGCAAATACCAAAAGCTGTTAACTGTAAAGAGCAGCGGGTTTTTGACAGATAATGTACACCAGTATTGTATGAGAGCTAGTTTGGTTGTCTGGCTGGTAAACCTGTGGATACAGATATTGTTCACTTCATGGAAAGCACTCTTGGATATTACATCAAGGTATAGGTTTATATATTCAATATGTTTTGTCTGGTCATGGCAACTAATTCATCTAAAAAAAGTACATTTAAGCAGTTGAAAACACACAAGTAGGATCCTTATGTGCAGATTACAATTATAAAATAATAGCTTGGTTTTGTTAAGAACAAAAGATATATCTTAATAAATTAGTATTGATAAGATTTGAAGTAATCTTTAAATTAAATTGTTGTATTGCCTCTTAATCCAGCCTGTTATCTGTTAGTTTACATTTTTATGCCTCCGAGGGAGGGCATACAGTGATTGCACTGTCCGTCTGATGTCTGTCTGTCCGTCTCACTTTGCGTTTAGGTTTCGAAAAATGCTCATTACTTATATGTTGCTTTAGATGTAACCTTCATATTTGGTATGCATGTGTATATGGACAAGGCACCCCATACGCGTACAAATTTTGTCCCCTTTGAAATTGACCTTGAACTTAGGGTCAGCGTTTAGATTTCAAAATGCTCATAACTTCTATCAAAGCGTTTTTGGGGAGCAAATGTCATCCTATGGAGACAGCTCTTGTTGACTATTCCATTTCTGTGTGTATGTCTACTGAAATATTTATGGAGATAACTGTCTCACAGTCTGTGCGAAAGTTTGTGGGACCTCTGTCGGATCATGCAAGTTTAAATGTATGAGGGCCAATAAAACAAACTAGAATACTGGCCCTAATGGCCGGTGAAAATTCTGGTTAAGTACCTTGTTCAATTTTTCTGACGAGTTCAATTAAGTCCAGGACTTAAATACTTACAAGATTACTGCACCTTGTGGACAGTAATTATTTGTGAAGTTTGCAGAGATTAAGATCATCTATAAGCTGACAATTCAAGTAAGCCATCTAAGGCTGGCAGATTTTTTCCTTTAAAAGTGTTTTTTTATGTCCCACAGTCTATACTGGGGGACATATTGTTTTTGCCCTGTCTGTTTGTTGGTTTGTTTGTTTGCGTCAAACTTTAACATTGGCCATAACTTTTGCAATATTGAAGATAGCAACTTGATATTTGGCATGCATGATTTTGTATCTCATGGAGCTGCACATTTTGAGTGGTGAGAAATCAAGGTCATCCTTCAAGGTCAAAGGTCAAATATATGGGGGGGGGGGACATAATGTTTCACAAACACATTGTGTTAATGGAGTTTTTCATACTTTCTGGAAAGTAATACATTTCACTATTCTTATATTTTTAAACAAGAGATATTCTTAACATTAACCCCCCCCCTGGCTATTATATGGTATTGGTTTCATGAGCTTTAGTTTAAGTTGTTCAAAGGTGTGTCACCATTGAAAATAAAATATGTGTCTTCTAGATATGTAAGGAGTATTTATATAAATTTATTTAACTTATATCACAGTACCATAGGCATAGGGAAACATTTGCAGCAGTGCAGTGACAGAATACCCTTTGTTTATTTATGCATAACTTAAGAAAGACATTTTTGTGAAGTCAAATTGCAGGAAATTATAAGTGGACATTTATGCAGTATTTTTTCATTAAAGTGAGACAACAGGTCTAGTTGTAGTTGTTGCCATCTTGTTAAAGAGTCTGGTGGAGTTCATGCAGATGTAATCAGCAGAGTACAGGATAACTGAATTAAGATAATTTGCATATGATAATTTATTTACACCCAAGAAGTCTTTGCAATGACTAATCAACTGTGTCAACACCCAAATTTGGGTGCACTTGAATGTTAATCTAGAGTAGGCTGGGTTTCTCAACTTTTAATGTGCACATGTATGAAGCACTTCAAACCCATTTAGCTGATGGGAGTTGGCTCCAGCATGCTTAGTGAGATAGAAATGTTGTTCTTTTGAATCCTGTTTACAAAACATGAATGAGAAATTTAGGTCACAAGCCATCAACATTATGTATTAAGAATGTCATTTTATTTCCCTCAGGTACATAACTGTTCACTAAGATCACTAGCAATTCTCAAAATATGTAAAACGCCCCTTTGGGCTAAATTGGCAATGTTTTAAATGGTTATATCTCATTAGCTTTGATATCTTGATGAATCACTAGAATAAAACTGGCTTGTTAAATATAAAAGGTAGTGGATAATTATCATCCCTAGTTAACTGTCTGGTATTTTCTAAAATATGATGGCTTGGAAAAGATTTAACTGTTTTCTTGGACATACTGTGTTTTTCATGTTTGAATAATGAAAATTAGTACTTTTATTTGCGTGACTTGTTAGGTAACTAACAAACCCTTCAATATTTTTTTAAATGCTCAAAACAGCAAAAATGCTTAAGAAGACAACAATATACCTTGAAGTATTTATTCATAAAAAACCTTACATTTAGATAAAAAAAAAGTACATGTATGCAAGGTATATAAGTTTGTTTAAAAAAATAAAATAAAAATAAAGCCTGGTTATTCTGGTGCTGTTTATGGAATATTTAACATAAACGTGTGTCCTGTCTGCTTGCGCTGTTAACTCTTGTTTTCCTGTCTCTTCAGGTTTGAGGGTTAACATGCAGTTCTCTTCCTTTGCTGTGGATGTTAAGAGTCATCTACCTTTCTGCATTTGGGCTTGTCAGTCCTAGTAACACTTCTGTGCGCTCTTTATATTCTGGTTTTTCTTCCAAGATACAAGCATATACTTGAAACTGAAGAGACAGGAGTTAAATTGCACATTGGATATACTGTAACCAGACACTTGTTGATCTATTGTAACAGTATCTTCTCTTCATTAAGTTTGCAATTACCGTTATCAGTATAATCAATGATGGGGGATACCAATGGAGGCAGTGGTGTGCCCACCAACTATGTACAGCTGTATGTGAAGTCTGGTGAGAATGGGTTGAACTACGGTGCCTGTCCGTTCTGCCAGATGGTGTACATGATACTAGATCTGAAGGCCCGAGAGGGGGAGCTAACCTATGACGTGATCACCATCAGCATGTCCCGCCCCCCGGAGGAGTTCAAGAAACTGGCCAATCGCCTGCCTGTGCTGAAACATGGCGATGAGATCCTGTCAGATAATGATGAGATTGTCCAATATTTGGACAAAAACTTTCCTTACCCTGATTTGCGTTATGATAATGTTGAGGCCAATGCTGTATGTCTGAACTTTTTCTCCAAGTTTTCCTTCTTCATAAAGCAAGTGAAGAATAGTCCAGAGAGCTTGTTGAAGGAGCTAGGGTCTCTGGATGCGTTCTTGGAGAAGGCTGGTATGCCGTACCTCTGTGGGGAGACCATCTCCAATCTGGATTGCCTAGTCTTGCCTAAACTCCAGCATATTCGAGTGGCTTGTAAGGCACTGAAGGATTTTGAGATTCCGTCATCCATGAAGGCAATCTGGCGCTACATGGGGCGAGCCTACACCAGCACAACGTTCAGGAAGACTTGCCCCTCAGACCAGGAAATAGTCTACCACTGGCGCATGAAGGCAGAAACACCACACCTTTCCGAAGAGAAAATGAAAGTTTATTCTACAGATACAGAGCCCAGATTCTCTGTTGATATACCATAAAACTACAGCCTGATTGTCATCTATATTATTATTATATATTGTATAATTGGATATTTTCTAAAGATGATAATATAGCTGACCTTGAAGAACAATTAAGAGAAATATGAATTAAGTGCTTCAATCTGTGCCTAACCTGTGACTTACATATAGAATAATATACCAAAAATCAAAACTTTTTTCCCAGAAATGCAACATCATTTTATTTTGTATGTAAATTTAACACGAAATATGTAAAATTCTAAGTAGAGCATTGGAAAAATACACATGTTCAGTACTTTGTACGGAGAAATTCGTATTCAAAATGTATATTTAATTATGATACTGAAAAAAATTGTTTAATATGAGTGTTTTCTGAACAAATGGATTTTATTTTGCTGAACAATTATGTACCTGTATATGTACATATTTATTGTTGTTGTTGTTACATGTCACAAGCATACAATGATATCACTTATTATGCCCCCCTTCGAAGAACAGGGGGTATATTGCTTTGCTCATGTCGGTTGGTCGGTCCGTCCACCAGGTGGTTGTCAGACGATAACTCAAGAACGCTTGGGCCTAGGATCATGAAACTTCATAGGTACATTGATCATGACTCGCAGATGACCCCTATTGATTTTGAGGTCACTAGGTCAAAGGTCAAGGTCATGGTGACCCGAAATAGTAAAATGGTTTCCGGATGATAACTCAAGAACGCTTAGGCCTAGGATCATGAAACTTGATAGGTAGATTGATCATGACTCGTAGATGACCCCTATTGATTTTAGGTCACTAGGTCAAAGGTCAAGGTCACAGTGACCCGAAATAGTAAAATGGTTTCCGGATGATAACTCAAGAACACTTAGGCCTAGGATCATGAAACTTGATAGGTAGATTGATCAGGACTCGCAGATGACCCCTATTGATTTTGAGGTCACTAGGTCAAAGGTCAAGGTCACAGTGACCCGAAATAGTAAAATGGTTTCCAGATGATAACTCAAGAACGCTTAGGCCTAGGATCATGAAACTTTATAGGTAGATTGATCATGACTCGCAGATGACCCCTATTGATTTTCAGGTCACTAGGTCAAAGGTCAAGGTCACGATGACCCGAAATAGTAAAATGGTTTCAGGATGATAACTGAAGAACGCTTATTCCTAGGATCATGAAACTTGATAGGTAGAATGATCATGACTCGCAGATGACCCCTATTGATTTTCAGGTCACTAGGTCAAACGTCAAGGTCACGGTGACCCGAAATAGTAAAATGGTGTCTGGATGATAACTCAAGAGTGCTTATGGCTAGGATCATGAAACTTCATAGGTACATTGATCATGACTGGCAGATGACCCCTATTGATTTTCAGGTCACTAGGTCAAAGGTCAAGGTCACAGTGACAAAAAACATATTCACACAATGGCTCTCACTACCACGGAGAGCCCATATGGGGGGCATGCATGTTTTACAAACAGCCCTTGTTGATATAGAATCTTGTCAATTTCATGTTAAGTGTTATGTAAATTTCAAATTTACCTGTAGGATTTTGATAATGAAATATTTCCTTTAAATTTAGACATATGTTTTGTTAGAGTTAGTGTTTATCATATTAGTTGAATATGCTTATGAGCTGTGCATCATGTACCCTGGTATTTATTTTCAAGCACAATATCATCTGGGTTTGAGTTTGGTCTGGTTCTGCTATGGCTGGATTTGCTGGATAGTTGGACATGCTATTTTATTGCTGTTAAAACTTACATGAACATTTATACAGCTTATTTCTTTGTTTTAGTCACAGTAGATATTTTTGTCTTCCATAAGTGCCATCTTTTGTCCTACATGCAAATGTTGCTTATCCATCTAATGATGCAGAAAATTAGCTATCAAATATAAGGTAGCCAGTGAATAAATTGACCTTAACTTGTTTTGGTAATGGAATTATTCAATAAGCTGTCTTAAGGCTATTGATTATCTGTGTTTGTAAGAGACTGTGCAAATATCAAGATCTATTAACAAGTCTGCTGATGTTCTTTTAAAAAAATGTGATAATGTGATAACAACACTGTTGACGTGTTGTTGAAAAGCTGATTAAGTACATTAAAGGGACTGTCAACCACGATTGACGAAAAAAGAAAAGTGTTAAAATACCGTATTTTTTACAATTAATAGTTTATATTGATTAAAATATCACTACTGAAAATATGAAAACTTAACAACTTTTTTCAAGTAATGCAATATACCAGTCACGATGTTTTAATCAATTTTAATAATTGTAAAAAAAATACGGTATTTTTTAACTTTTCTTTTTTCGTCAATCGCGGTTGACAGTACCTTTAAAGCTGTCAGTATCATTATGCATCCATAAATCTGTAACAATTGAAATATTCTAACATTGCAATCAGTAACAGTTCACCACAAACTGTATTACTATGAATTAATTTTGTGTTTACATAATCCTTTTTTAAAATGATTGTTATGTCTTTGCCTGCATTGTTATTGTATATTGTAATGTAGCAAAAATGTATATTGTATTTTTTTTAATTAACTTGAAGTTTGTGTCCTTATGTATTATTGTATAATGGATACAAACTTTTCTATAACTCTAACCTAAATTGTTTTAATTATTTGACCTGTACTAAGTATTGAATTATTGTACTTAAAAATGAAATCCTGTATGTTTTTATTTGTTTGTATACAGTATACAGATGTTTTAACTAAGGAAAGTGTGTTTTAATTTTCTTGCCAAAACCTTGTTTTATCCAGAATGTTCATTTTTGTAGTTTTGTAAACAATGTTTAATTTGTTAATTGATTTAAGATATATTTTTAACGGGCTGACTCAGCCTTAGAGAGTGAAGCTAAAATCCAAGTAGAAAATGTCTACATTAGACGGTGAAAGTTGTTTATTTTAGTGCTTTTTAGTGCTAAACCATATTAAATTGAAGGATATATTTAAATGTTTATTACATAGCCTAGTCAATATACATATTATATTTTAACTTACTTTTATATTTTAATTATTTAAATGTTTACATTGTGAATGTTTTTTCAAAGAACTGTCTGTGGCAAAAACATGTAGTCCGAGCCCAAGGCTATCAAAATACTGTTACTTTGTGCCCTGGTCATAGTCTGATGTGGTTATACAGTTTTCCAATCCTTTTCACCGCAAGGCTCTCGACCTTGTATCAGTCTTCTGCAGCAAGGCTCTCAACCTTGTATCAGTCTACTGCAGCAAGGCTCTCAACCTTGTATCAGTCTACTGCAGCAAGGCTCTCAACCTTGTATCAGTCTACTGCAGCAAGGCTCTCAACCTTGTTTCAGTCTACTGCAGCAAGGCTCTCAACCTTGTATCAGTCTACTGCAGCAAGGCTCTCAACCTTGTATCAATCTACTGCAGCAAGGCTCTCAACCTTGTATCAGTCTTCTGCAGCAAGGCTCTCAACCTTGTATCAGTCTTCTGCAGCAAGGCTCTCAACCTTGTTTCAGTCTACTGCAGCAACGCTCTCAACCTTGTATCAGTCTACTGCAGCAAGGCTCTCAACCTTGTATCAGTCTACTGCAGCAAGGCTCTCAACCTTGTATCAGTCTATTGCAGCAAGGCTCTCAACCTTGTATCAGTCTACTGCAGCAAGGCTCTCAACATTGTATCAGTCTACTGCAGCAACGCTCTCAACCTTATATCAGTCTACTGCAGCAAGGCTCTCAACCTTGTATCAGTTTATTGCAGCAAGGCTCTCAACCTTGTATCAGTCTACTGCAGCAAGGCTCTCAACCTTGTATCAGTTTATTGCAGCAAGGCTCTCAACCTTGTATCAGTCTACTGCAGCAAGGCTGTCAACCTTGTATCAGTCTACTGCAGCAAGGCTCTCAACCTTGTATCAGTCTACTGCAGCAAGGCTCTCAACCTTGTATCAGTCTTCTGCAGCAAGGCTCTCAACCTTGTATCAGTCTACTTCAGCAAGGCTCTCAACCTTGTATCAGTCTATTGCAGCAAGGCTCTCAACCTTGTATCAGTCTACTGCAGCAAGGCTCTCAACATTGTATCAATCTACTTCAGCAAGGCTCTCAACCTTGTATCAGTCTATTGCAGCAAGGCTCTCAACCTTGTATCAGTCTACTGCAGCAAGGCTCTCAACCTTGTATCAGTCTACTGCAGCAAGGCTCTCAACCTTGTATCAGTCTACTGCAGCAAGGCTCTCAACATTGTATCAGTCTACTTCAGCAAGGCTCTCAACCTTGTATCAGTTTATTGCAGCAAGGCTCTCAACCTTGTATCAATCTACTGCAGCAAGGCTCTCAACCTTGTATCAGTCTACTGCAGCAAGGCTCTCAACCTTGTATCAGTCTACTGCAGCAAGGCTCTCAACATTGTATCAGTCTACTTCAGCAAGGCTCTCAACCTTGTATCAGTTTATTGCAGCCAGGCTCTCAACCTTGTATCAATCTACTGCAGCAAGGCTCTCAACCTTGTATCAGTCTACTGCAGCAAGGCTCTCAACATTGTATCAGTCTAATGCAGCACCATAAGGCACTGAGCTTCTTCTATCAGCTACAGTTCTTGCAGACAAAACTCTTAGTATAAAGCAATAATGCGGGCTGTACAATTGTTCATGGGTCAAAGTCGATAAAGCAATAATGCGGGCTGTACAATTGTTCATGGGTCAAAGTCGATAAGACTTTAGTCCAAGTAAATATCTGGTGCAAAGTATGAAAGTATGTTAATTTGTTTATAATAATTACAATTTAAAACAGTTGAGTAGCTTGCTTCTATGACATGTAGATCTGTAATTTGATAATCTCACTGACTGACAAAAACCATACATTTTACGATCAAAGTGAAAAAAGTCTAGCACACTTTTTTGGCAGCTCTCGTTTTTATCCAACTTTGTCATTTGTAAAAAAATAAACATTAAAATATAAAAATGTATTTTCATGGACGGGATGTTACTCATAAAATGGCAATGCACAGCCTTTTAAAGCAATTTTCTCCCTTGTTTGTTATGTTGGCACAACTTAATGTTTATTGATAATAAGTAATTCTGTTTGCTTCAATTGTATTTCAATGCAGACTATCATGAATGTGATATCTCTTAGAAAATACCTTTAATTGGTATCACCATATAATAAAGACAATGGTACAGTGTTATAATGTACCATATGCCCGCAGTTGTCCAGATTTTTTCCTTAAGTACATCTTGTACAGTGGAGTTTTCTCATAAATCAAGGGGCCTGGCACACATTTTATGTGTCAAGGTCTTGTGAACACCTGCTCATACATGTGTTTTTACATCCCTGCAGTAGAAGGGTCATGAAAGCTAACAATAAATTTCACAATAAATTAGTAGTAGCAAAATTGTAGCAGTGGTCTTATTGATGCACATTATTGATACAGGGATGGTAGTGCATGCTGAGCTAAAATCCCACTAGCGTTATCAATAGTGTACATGGATCTATATACTGCTACAATTTTGCTACTGCTACTAATTTTCTTGCACCTTCTTATAGCAACTTTTTGCAATTTAAAAAAATATATTATAAATCAAACGAGACATAAGAAACCATTTAATAAATACTTGGAAAATTATTTTAAACAAATATACATGTAGACCTTTGATGTCTCTTGGTATTCTGCACTGCCATTTGTGAAAGAGCATCATGTATTTTCAATATATTGAGATATATATTGTAAAAACAAATTTTAAGTGTTGCATATGTATAGAGACATTTACTTTCAGATTTCTGTAGCATTCAGTGTATATTTGTGACTATTAGGTCTCAGAAATAAATTAACTGGGTTGATTTCAATATCTTACGTAATTCTTGTTACTTACATATTACGATCAGAGCTAAATGACTGGTTATTGCAAAATGTTGATTCCCAATATAAACCATGCCTTTACATATTTTGCATTTAACATTAATCATACTTATTGTTGAATGTCTCAGTTCTTTTGACAGAATCTCTATGTATATTGTAAATAACAAAAATTTCTTTTTTCTAAACTTTACTTAGATATTACAACAAACATATGTATGCCGTTGTATGGCAATGAACTGGTTGCTATGCTTTAAACTAGGCCATTGATCATTAGAAATGTTTTTATTTTTTCCCATACCATTTTCTGTTACCAGCTTTAGGTAGGATGAATATGCAGTGTTTTGTGTTCAGAAGTAGTCTAGGGAGATAGTGGAGGCTAGTCATATTATGCAATTAGGTTGTTTTTGTTTTGTTGTGTATTTAGTTCAAGGTTGTAGTTATATGTATTTATTGTGATTATTTTTACATAAGTATTTAATTGTGTAACATTGTCATTCTCTTACAGAGTAGTATTGCAATACTTGAGAACTTATTCTAGTTAAAATGGTATGAAATGTCAATGCATACATTTTCATGTGATTTAGATTAAACATTGATCCATACAATCTTGTTATTTTGGACTTTCTCACAGATGTCATCATGTTTTTCAGATGTGTACATTTCAAACTATTGGGGTACATGCGATAATGTTAAATGTTAAAAGAAACTCTAAAATCCTGTAAAATAGTGACACAATTTTTGCATTGATAAGATTTTAGATTTCTGACCTACAAGCCATCTTGGATTTTCTCAAAATACATCTTAATTGAATACTGAAGGATTATTAAATGCCTTGGCACAAATATTAACATGTAAGCAACAGTTTAGACATGCAATGCCAAAATACTGCCCTTATTGTCAAACTGCTTTTTTGTCAATGTGGTATGTGCTGTCAGTGATAGGCCATGTTTAAAAAATGCTTCCTTCTTCATTTTTGTTTCATATATTTGCCTACCGATAGTCTTTACAATTTGTTATCCTTGTGTATCCTATGTTGTAAAGGCATTTGTTGTGTCTTTCTTTATATGTGGATGTATTTTTGTCATTGAAAATAAAGTGCATTGTAACCCTTATGTTTTATATCTTGAGGAAATAGATTTGAGATTTATTGTCCCCTACCGGTGAAACCGAAGGAGACTTATGGTTTGCGCTTTGTCTGTCTGTCTGTCTGTCTGTCTGGCAGTCTGTCCGTCACAATTTTCTGGATCCTGCTATTACTTATAAGTTCTTCATATTTTTTCATGAAACTTGACACATGGATAAATGGCAATATGGAGATTATGCACGTCATTTCATTTTGTTCATACAACAAGAATTCTGGTTTCTATGGCAACCAAAAAAAAAATATGTATTGAACTATGAATATGTCATCCTTATTTTAGTACAAATAATACCCACAAAGAAGAACTTTTAAGAAGTTTTGATAAAACACCATCTGAATATAAATCAATGCCCTCATTATTTGGCAGTACAAGGTACTGGAGTCATAAATGCTTCATCAATGTAAATAGTTCTGGCTTCCATAACTTTAAATGTCGCTTTTTATGATTTTTGACTGGCGCGCCTTTATGGATTAACCCCATTAGGAAAGTCAACCAGAAATTCCCGAAAAGTTGACAGTTAACAAAGACCGGTCCAAAACAGCTTTTAAATGCAGTTGTTGGCCCAAATCAACCACTTGATTGGAAAGATTGACATTTTTCTCATTTTACTGATATATTCTTTCACAAAATACTATCTTAAACATTTAAAATGTATCTATTCTGCTCTTACATATCGAGAAAAACGGCGATCTGACAGACTTTCTTGAAATGCGAATCTCCCGAGATTTCACGGTCATATGACGTCATTTCCATTTTTAGTAACAAACCATGTGCTCAGGTGTTTTCAAATTCAGAATGACATTTCCCGGTATTTTAATTATTCTGGCTTATTTTGTAAACAAATTGTAGTGTCAATACAAAGTCAAAGTAAATATTATATAAAACTACCTGATTCACAATGAAATCAGTCTTATAATCCACCAGACGTAAGTTGTTAATCACAAATAATAGGTTTCAGAAAACGAAAGTATTGTTTACAATTTCAGCATAAATGTCAAGGTTTATTCGAAAGTATCCAAATGAAAACTCGTCACGTGACAAAGCAACAATGGCGTCAAAATTGTGAATTTCAGACTGATCAGAGTTATTGTCATCTATTGTAAGATGCATTTGAAACATTTGAACCTTAAAATATTCCTCGATGCAGAAATTTATATTCATTCACCAATATATGTAGAAATGTATCCAAGAAAATGAGCTTTCTTTGATTTATAGCATGACATAAATATGTTACGACTCTGGTTGACTTTCGATACGGGGTTAGCTTCAGCGTACAGGTCTGTCAATACTATATAAACTGTACGCTGAAGTTTCTTTAGCTACAATTTAAACTGTTTGACATGGTGTTTAAAAAAACTGTTCCAGCCAGTTTCATTAGCCATATATTGCTGATGTGTAATTGTCAGGAGGATTGAAACCATGTAAAATTTATTGTAAGTTGGGGCAAGGGGCATGTGTGTTTTACAAACATCGTTTGTTTTGTTAGCAATCAATTTTAGGCCATTGCTAAAAGCTTAGGTCATCGTAACATAAGTGCTCTTATACTGTTACAAGATTCACTCTGGTCTTGTTCTGCCCATTGTATGTATCTGTCCTGCTGTTTCAGATGACCCTCTAGCCATTTCCACCATGAATCCCCCGGCCACGGGCATGTCAGGCCTCATCCAGCCCGTGAAGCAGGAGCCCAGGGCGCCCGGTGTGCCCCTAGTGGAGTTCGTGCAGCAGTTAGATGACTACACCCCCACGGTAGTACCCCTACTTAGGAAATAAACATGAGTCTCAAGATATACTAAAGACCAGTTCCGGAGTGTTTGTTGTTCATACATACATGCATTCTCTTTTTCACATTGATGGTTTGTAAGGTACATTTGTATGTGCATGAACTACAATGATCACTTTAACTGTTTAGTCTTACAGTATGTCATATGTGAGTTTTTATGCCCCCTGATCGATAGATCGGGGTATATTATTTTTGTCCTGTCTGTCTGTCTGTCTGTCCGTCCGTCCGTCTGTCATTCTGTCCCAAAACTTTAACCTTGGTTAAAGTTTGATAACTTTTGCAATATTGAACATAGCAACTTGATATTTACCATGCATGTGTATCTCATGGAGCTGCTCATTTTGAGTGGTGAAAAGTCAAGGTCAAGGTCATCCTTCAAGGTCAAATATTGTATTTTTCTTTCCTAAAACTTTAACCTTCGTTAAAGTTCTATCATAGCTTTTTAGATATTGAACACAGCAACTTCATATTTGTTATGCATGTGTATCTCGTGGAGCTGCACATTTTGAGTGCTGAAAGGTCAAGGTCATGCTTTAAGGTCAAAGGGCAAAAAAAAAAGAAAAAAATCATTTCTCCATTCAATCACTTAGTTACTTCTTGTGGAGCTGCACATTTTGAGTGGTGAAAGGTCAAGGTCATCCTTCAAGGTCAAATAAATGGCTTCAAAGCGGCGCAATAGGGGGCATTGTGTTTCTGACAAACACATCTCTTGTTGAATATGACATACAATTATGTTGTGATATTTTGACGTGCTGATTTCAAACAATATGCTACTTGAATTGCTCCTGTTTAATAATATAGTATGCAATATTGAAGATAAATAATAAGTAGCACCATATGTTTTAGAATAACGCAAGAATAGTTGATTCTTTCGAAATGTTTGATTGCTTACCAAGAACAAACTCTTCACAATAACTCTAGTTATTAATACGTCCATAATTCAATTTTTTTTCAGATTCCAGATTCTGTTACAGCACACTACCTCAGCCGTGCGGGGTTTGAGCCAACAGACCCACGAATGTAAGTTGTTAAATAGTATGGTCCGGGTAGTGATGGTAGTAGTTAAGTGGTATTGTGCTGGTATTCATGTAAGTCATAAAGTAGTATTGTGTTCGTATTCATGTAAGTCGTTAAGTATTATTGTGCAAGTGTTCATGTAAGGCATTAAGTAGTATTGTGCACGTATTCAAGGTAATTGTGTAGTAGTACTGTGCAGGTATTTAAGGTAATTTGTAATTAGTATTGTGCTGGTATTCAATTAAGGCTTTAAGTAGTATTGTGCGAGTATTCATGTTAGTCATTAAGTAGTATTGTGCCAGTATTCATGAAAGTCATTAAGTAGTATTGTGCCAGTATTCATGAAAGTCATTAAGTAGTATTGTGCATGTATTCGTATAAGTCATTAAGTAGTATTGTGCTGGTATTCATTGAAGTCATTAAGTAGTATTGTGTCGGTATTCATGAAAGTCATTAAGTAGTTTTGTGTATGTATTCATATAAGTCATTAAGTAGTATTGTGCGGGTATTCATGTTAGTCATTAAGTAGTATTTTGTTGGTATTCATGTTAGTCATTAAGTAGTATTTTGTTGGTATTCATGTAAGTCCTTAAGTAGTATTGTGCGAGTACCGGTATTCATGAAAGTCATAATGTAGTATTGTGCAGGTTGTTATGCCCCCGGATCGAATGATCGGGGGTATAGTGTTTTTGGCCTGTCTGTCTGTCATTGTGTGTGTCTGTCTGTCTGTCCCAAAACTTTAACCTTGGTTAAAGTTTTGAAATAACTTTTGCAATATTGAAGATATTTGGCATGCATGTGTATCACATGGAGCTGCACATTTTGAGAGGTGAAAGGTCAAGGTCATCCTTCAAGGTCAAAGGTCAAAAAAACATATCCAAGGGAAGTAATAAGCTTTAACGGAAGATAATTATCTGCACCTGCCTAATGATAAAAATAAATCAAAGCGGCGCAGTAGTGGGCATTGTGTTTCTCACAAACACATCTCTTGTTTTATACCGGTAAGTTGTTTAGTACTATTGGATGGTTATTCGTGTAAGTCATTAAGTAGTATTGTTCAGGTATTCTTGGAAGTCGTTAAGTACTATAATACAGGTATAAATTTGAGTCATTGTGTAATTTTGTGCAGGTATTCATGTAAGTTGTTTAGTAGTATTGCTTTGGTTTTCATGTAAGTCATTAAGTAGTGTAGTGCCAGTAATCATGTAAGTCATTAAGTAGTATTGTTCGGGTATTCATGTTGAGTTGTTTAGTAGTATTATGTGGGTATTTGTGTAAGGAATTAAGAAGTATTGTGTTAATATTCATATAAGTCATCAAAAAGTATTGTGCAGTTAGTCATGTAGGTTATAAAGTAGTATTGTGTTGGTAATCATTCAAGTCATAAAGTAGTAGTGTGTTGGTATTCATTTTAGTCATAAAGTAGTATTGTGTTGGTATTCATTTAAGTCATTAAGTAGTATTGTGTTGGTATTCATGTAAGTCATGAAGTAGTATTGTGTTGGTATTCATGTAAGTCATTAAGTAGCATTGTGTTGGTATTTATTTAAGTCATTAAGTAGTATTGTGTTGGTATTCATGTAAGTCATAAAGTAGTATTGTGTTGGTATTCATGTTAGTCATAAGTAGTACTGTGTTGGTATTCATGTTAGTCATAAAGTAGTATTGTGCAGGTATTCATTTAATTCATTAAGAAGTATTCTGCAGGTATTCATGTTAATTATTTAGTTTTGAGTGGGTATGTTTAGAAGTAACGTGTGGGTATTTATTTAAGTCATTAAGTAGTATATCCATGTAAGTCATTAAGAAGTATTCTGTGGGTATTCATGAAAGTCATTAAGTAGTATTGTGCAGGTATTCATATAAGTTGTTTAGTAGTATTGTGTTGTTATTTGTGTAAGTAATTAAGCAGTATTGTGTTGCTATTCATATAAGTCGTCAAGAAGTTTTGTGCAGGTTTTCATGTAAGTGATTAAGTAGTATTGTGTTGGCATGTAAATCATTAAGTAGTATTGTGCTTGTATTCATGTTAGTGATTAAGTAGTATTTTGCCAGTAATCATGTTAGTCATTAAGTAGTGTTGTGCTAGTATTCATGAAAGTCATTAAGTAGTATTGTGTTGGTATTCATGTAAGTCATTTATTAGTTTTGTGTGGGAGCGGGCATTCATTTAAGTTGTTTAGTAGTATTTTGCAGGTAGTCATGTAAGTTGTTAAGTAGTATTGGAAGGGTATTCATATTAGTTGTTCAGTAGTATTGTGCGTGATTTTAGCCGACATTAATCAAAGTTGTTTAGTATATTATTTCCTACCTCTGTTGGGCTGAATGCTGTGGTCCACGTAATGTTTTATGCACTAAATGCCCTGTTCCTTCCCTATCTCTGTTGCTCTCAATGCTTTTTTCCCCTGTGTTTTAGCGTGAGGCTGGTGTCATTGGCTGCCCAGAAGTTCGTCTCTGACATCGCTAACGACGCGCTGCAGCACTGTAAGATGAAGGGCGGGGTCAGCAACAAGAACAAGGGCAAGGTAACTGGCATCAGGGCAAGAAGACAGAACAAATGTGAAAATGATTAATAAAAATAGAATACCAGATAAATGTTGAATACAGATGAGTTTATATGATAGACACAAAAACATGAATCACTAGGTAAGGCTCTAAATGAAGTTATCTGTATTTAACACTAAACTAGTGTTCTAATTTCATTAAATGATTCTTAAAATCTTCAAATGGTGGACTTTGGTGCACTGCGACTTCACACAACCAACTTAAAAATATGCGTTGTCAGAAAACCATTCTACTGTCATTATATTTTTAGCTCACCTAAGGACATGGTGCTCATGATGAACTTTTGTAATCGACTTTAATCCGCCATCTGTTGTGCTTCTACAACATTTGCCTTGTTAACACTCTTGAGGCCACATTTGGTCAGAAGATTTTCCCGATAATATATTAAGTTAAAAAATGGTTCCGGTTGGTTAAAAAACGTGGCTGCCAGGGGACATGGCATTTTTTTCTGATATGGCTATAGTAAATCCTTGTGAACATTCTCCAAGTAAAATGTATTGTCCAATCTTCTTGAAACTTGGTTAGAACATTTGTTCTAATTATATATGGGCTGAGTTCGGAAATGGTTCTGGTCTGTTCGTATACATGGCAACCACGGGGAAGGGAATTTTTCTTAATATGACTTATGTACAAGATAAGTATTAATGCAAAGCATCAAAGGGTGTCGGGAATTTCAGTGTAAAAGGCACTCAATGAAGTTACATGGAACGTTTTTTTTTCTACTGTAAATATTTATATATTTGCCGATTATTTTAAACAAAATAGAAAAAGATACTGGTATAACCATTATCTATGATTTTGTGTTATAACCCCCAAATAACCATTATCTATGATTTTGTGTTATAACCCCCAAATAACCATTATCTATGATTTTGTGTTATAACCCCCAAATAACCATTATCTATGATTTGTGTTGTAACCCCCAAATATTTCATAGTTCATTTTATTAGCGAGGCTGTTTTCGGAGGAAACCCGAGCTATTGTCAGTGCCAGCTCGTCGTCCGACGTCCGCCGTAGGCGTTGTGCTAAAACCTTAACATTGGCCATAACTTATAAATATTGAAGATAGCAACTTGATATTTGGCATGCATGTGTATCTCATGGAGCTGCACATTTGAGTGGTAAAATTTCAAGGTGAACATCATCCTTCAAGGTCTAGGGTCGAAAAAACAAAGTCAAGGGAAGTAATAAGCTTTAAATGGACATAGTTATCTGACCTGCCTACGTATATATTTTTGTTAAATAAATCAAAGCGGCGCAGTAGGCGGCATTGTGTTTCTGACAAACACATTGTGGTAAAAGGTCAACGTCAAGGTCTACGGTAAAAAATACACATTTAAGGGAAGTAATAAGCTTTAAAGGGAGATAATTCTTCAATATTGAACATAGCCACTTTATATATTTGGCATGCATGTGTATCTCATGGAGCTGCACATTTTGAGTGGTGAATCTACAGTCACGGTAGTGGCTTTTAATTATTTGCTACTAAAAATAGAGATTTGTTAGAGACAATTATTTTCAAGGGAAGTAATTTATATAATTATAAATCTCATATTATATATTTCCTTACCAAGAATTGAAGTTCTTTTCACAGTTACTGTACAGATTTATTATTTTTATTATTTATAACTCAAATGATTGATTTGTCAAAGGTTTTTATTAAATGATATAATTATCATTTCTCCCATGTACTTAGTTGTTTATAGTAGTGTTCATTACATACCTGTGGACTTATGTCCACAGATGTCCACAGATACATGTCAAACTCTGGCTATGATCTCTTTGATAAACCACAGGCAAATACGTCAGTGATGTCTGACTTGGTCATTTTTGACTGTCTACAGACCCCCCCCCCCCCCCCCCCCCCCCCTGGTTGGATTGGAAAAAATGCAAGGGAAGTAATAAGCTTTAAAGGGAGATGATTTCTATACCTGCCAAATGATAAATAGAAATTTTATTTCAAAGTGGCGCAGTAGGGGGCATTGTGTTTCTGACAAACACATCTCTTGTTGGGTCACTAGGTCAAAGCTCAAGGTCACTGTGACCTCTAAAAAAAAAAAAATTGTGACAAGCTTTCGCAGCCGAGCGTGGCACCCGTTATGCAGTGCTCTTGTTTACATTGGTTTACTTTTTTTTTTACTGGCATCCGTGTGCAGTTTTCATTAATGGAACAGAACTGTGTAGGTTTTAAAAAATCTGCTTCATCTTGTAAGCGTAATTTCATATTTTTCTCAACTTCAAGGGGAGATGATTCTGAACTTATTCTTACGTTGCCCCTTTATGATAGGGGTTGAGTACTCATTGATATGAAAACACTGTACAAGTTTTAATGTGTTAACGAACCCCCCCCCCCCCCCACCCTCTCACACATATATTTCATGGGCATAATAAAAAACAAAAAATGGTTACAATAAAACAGCATATTTATTTAAACTAAAATGTCTACATCAAAACAAACAGTTAACATAGAACAAAAATAAAATAATTTGATTCTACTGGGGCTCGAACCTTGGGCCTCTCACATGTGAAGCGAGCGTGTAACCACTACACTACGGAACCGCTTGAAAAATCACCTTCTAACTAAGATATTAATAAGCTATTAATAGTCGGTTTAAATGTAAACCCGGAAGTTTAAACGCTGGATAGTGAGCGGGGTTAAAGGTCCATACCAAAGGGTCCATACCACTGGCAAGATACGGGTCAGGCCTGCGGCCTTCTTTATTTTGTTCTTAAAAAAAAAACCTGTAGGAGGACTTGATAGTTAAGAGACTGGGGTGCTGTGATGGTGCTCCTCATTGATAAGCGGCTGCTTCCTTTATCAAGACTCATTATCACAATAAATAATACGTGTCGCGCTCTATAGCGCCTTTATTAGTAACTAGGTGGTTGCTAGGATAGTGGAACAAAGAAGTTTTGTTTTTATACAAAACCAGAAAGTTTCACCGGTATGCGTATTTGCCCAGTCCCTGTGATCAGTTATTAATTAAAAGAATTAGCTTTGCATTATTGGCAATAAATGTTGTAGTAAATGTAATAGGCACAAATGCAGTACTTATTGTCCCCTACCGGTTTTACCGGAGGGGACTTATGGTTTGCGCTCTGTGTGTCTGTCTGTCTGTCTGTCTGTGAGTCTGTCTGTCACACTTTTCTGGATCCTGCGATAACTTTAAAAGTTCTTAATATTTTTTTATGAAACTTGAAACATGGATAGATGGCAATATGGACATTATGCACGTCATTTCATTTTGTTCCTACGTCAAACATTCTGGTTGCTATGGCAACAAATAGACTAGAAATACTGCTGAAAATGGTGGTTTTCTGGATCCTGCGATAACTTTTAAAGTTCTTGATATTTTTTCATGAAGCTTTCAACATGACTAGATGGCAATACGGACATTATGCACATCATTTTATTTTGTTCCTAAGTCAAAAATTGTGGTTGCCATGGCAACTAAAAAAAATATTCAGAAAATGGTGGAATTTCTGACAATGGTGGAGCCGGTAGGGGACCATATTGCTTGACAATAGCCTTGTTTACACTAATTTACACAAAAAATCACCACTATGCAAGATATTCTGACAACAAAAATATATACATTGATCCGTAAAATAACTTCTCCTCCCATAAGCGAAAAAAAAAACGTATTACATACTAGTTGCAGCACTGAAGTGCGACGCCAACAACCTTGGTAACTCAAGAAGTCACATTAATGGTCCAATCCTTGAGAAACTTGGTCAGAACATTTGATAGCTCTGCTGAGTTTGAAATTGGTTATGGTTCATCCAAAAATATGGCTGCCAGGGGTCGGGTCAAACACTCTTCAAGTCTTTTTTGTCAAATCTTCATGGAACTTGGTCAGAACATTTGTTCAAATAATATTTGGTATGAGTTCTGAAATGGTTCCCGTCTGCCAAAAAACATGGTCGCCAGGGGGCTGGAAATTTTTCTTTATATGGATATAGTAAAACCTTGTTAACTTTCAAATTGATATGTTGGCCAAGTTTGAAAATGGTTTCAGAAACATCTCAAAAAATGCTTAGAGTAGTTCAGTTCCCTGAAGTATGAGGTTGGCGACCGTGGGCCTCTGGCCCTCTTATTTCTATATGTACTATTCTTGTGCACATTTGTGCTGTGGTGAAATGTAGTGACAATTCCATGAATGTTGGTCACAATACATTACAATGTCTATTGAACTCTTAAATAAGTGCAGTTTAAATTGCCCACCTTTGGCATTTCCCCAACCTTGAAAAATATTGCACACTTATTCTATCACAGAAGGATTTAAGATCATTAAGATCATGTTAATTTTTGCTGGTATTTAGAGGACTTGGAACATTTGATTGAGTTAAACTGTTCACATACCTGTATATAATGTATATTATGAGGCGCGTTCAGGGACACCTGGGCTTGAAGCATGTGTGTAAAGTGTCATCCCAAATAAGCCTGTACATGCTAATAAGGAACGACACTTTCCGTCTAGACTGGATTTTCATTTAGAAGAGACATCCTTTAAACAAAAAAATCCATAAAAGTGAAAAGGATCTTCCCTAATTAGCCTGAGCACACTGCTAGGGCTATGACACTACTCACATGCTTACAACCCAGTACTCCTAGAACGCCACTCATATTTATGCCCCCCTTCGAAGAAGAAGGGGTATATTGTTTTGCACATGTTGGTCGGTCCGTCCGTCAGTCCGTCCGTCCACCGAATGGTTTCCGGATGATAACTCAAGAACCCTTACTCCTAGGATCATGAAACTTCATAGGTACATTGATCATGACTCGCAGATGACCCCTATTGATTTTCAGGTCACTAGGTCAAAGGTCAAGGTCACGGTGACTTGAACCAGTAAAATGGTTTCCGGATGATAACTCAAGAACGCTTAGGCCTAGGATCATGAAACTTCATAGGTACATTGATCATGACTCGCAGATGACCCCTATTGATTTTTCAGGTCACTAGGTCAAAGGTAAAGGTCACGGTGACTCAAACCAGTAAAATGGTTTCCGGCTGATAACTTAAGAACGCTTACGCCTAGGATCATGAAACTTCATAGGTACATTGATCATGACTCGCAGATGACTCCTATCGATTTTCAGGTCACTAGGTCAAAGGTCAAGGTCACAGTGACTCGAACCAGAAAAATGGTTTCCGGCTGATAACTCAAGAACGCTTACGCCTAGGATCATGAAACTTCATAGGTACATTGATCATGACTGGCAGATGACCCCTATTGATTTTCAGGTCACAAGGTCAAAGGTCAAGGTCGCGGTGAGTTGACACAGTAAAATGGTTTCCGGATGATAACTCAAGAAAGCTTACGCCTAGGATCATGGAACTTCATAGGTACATTGATCATGACTCGCAGAAGACCTCTATTGATTTTCAGGTCACTAGGTCAAAGGTCAAGGTCACAGTGACAAAAAACGTATCACAACAGGGCTACTTCTACAACTGACAGCCCATATGGGGGGCATGCATGTTTTACAAACAGCCCTTGTTTATTCTTATTCAGATAGACTTCCCGATTTTCCTGAACCCATCTTGAGTCTACCTATCTTGTCTAACTAGGTATTTGTGTGTATTCTGACCGCACAGCGTACGATCTATCATAATGTAGCACAGCGTATGATCCATCTTAATGTATCTTGTATTTGGCAGGACAAGAAGCTGGTGCTGACTATGGAAGACCTCAGTCCCGCCCTGGCAGAGTACGGCATCAACGTCAAGAAACCACTCTACTACACCTGATACTGGCACACCTCCTATGAATGCTGTACTCAAACAACTGCATGAAATCTTGTCTAAATAAACAGTGAACAATGCTTAAAAACGATGGTTGTTCTGTTTTGAGAGTATGGCCAAGGAAACCATGTCAAAACTGCTCATAAACATTGCAAAAAATTCCGAACCGGTGCACACACTTTACACAATGTATCTCCATAGTACTCCTTGTTTAAAATCATATTATAATCGACCTTATGTTCGTTATCGTTTATATCGGACACTGATCAACGTTTGTTTGTTCAGATGCGTGGCCACTAAATAAGTTACCCACAATTCCCTCCGTGTGGCTTGAGCCATGGGTACAATCGCTGTTTGAAAGTTAAACATTTCTGAATAGAAAATAATTTCTTAAGAATATACCGACATTCATCTCGCAACAAATTACTTTACACAAATGCATTACTTTTCTATTTATAATTCCGACACATTGATTTCCTGCGAATTACACCAATGAAGACGTCAAATCATGAAAGCACGTGTGATCACGACTATATAAAACACAATTTTATTTCTTGAAAAAGTATCTATTAGGAATTAAAAATCGCATAACAGTCCCCTGCAAAAGATACTTTTAAAGTTAATGCATGAATGCAAGTGCGCTCATGTCTGCAGTGTGTCTTCGAGTCGTACAAAAAACTTGAGGCGTCCCCGACTTTCAGTGTGCACTATTCAGCACCACAGCTTACATAGAACATTAGTCATGCACGAAATACATAGCATGTCTACAGCCACACAGCTCACATAGAACACAAGTCATGTACAAAATACATGTCATGTCTAGTGCAACGGAGCTCACATAGAACATACATCATGTACTAAATACATAGCATGTCAGAGCCCTCTAGAGCAACACAGATCACATTGAGCATAAGCCATGTGCGAAATACATATAATGTCTACTGCTACACAGATCACATATAACATAAGCCATGTACGAAATAAATAGCAAGTCTACGGCAACACAGATCACAAAGAACATAACTCCTGTACACAAAAATATCATGTGTAGGCCTACAGCAATACACATACAACATACATCATGTAAGAAAATACATAACACGTCAGAGCCCTCTACGGCTACACAAATCACATAGTGCAGAAGTCATGTATGAAATACATGGCATGTCTACCGCAACACAGATCACATAAAACTAGGCATGCAAGAGGTTAACCGGTTAACCTACCGAAACGTCCAGTTAACCGGTTTCATTTTCGGGAAAAGGTTAACCTGGATTATTTTTTATGTCCCCCACCACTATAGTGGGGGACATATTGTTTTTGCCCTGTCTGTTGGTTTGTTTGTTTGCCCCAACTTTAAAGTAACATTCCTACTCAAAATCAACGAAAATTTCGTACAATATTTCGTAAAATAAAGCTGAACAATTAACAATTATTGTTCCTTATGGCAATTGCCGAAATTTCAACGCCGGATGTGGTCTGGTAAAACAGATGTTTGTGGATACAAAATGCTCGTTTTTATTATAGTTTTAACATGGTACCATTTAAATGTTCGTGTGTCGTATGAATAGATATATTCGCAGGAAAATAGCATGGAATTTATTGTGTCCACAAATAAATAAAAACGAGCATTTTGTACCTACAAAAATTTATGTAATCTAACCACATCTAGCGTTGAAATTGTGGTTATTGCTATAAGGAACACTGATTGTTTAGGTGTTACAATTATTTTTCGAAATACGAAATTTTCGTTGATTTTGAGCGTTATAGAGACTAACATTTGCCATAACTTTTGCAATATTGAAGATAGCAACTTGATATTTGGCAGGCATGTGTATCTCATGGAGCTGCACATTTTTAGTGGTGAAAGGTCAAGGTCATCCATCAAGGTCAAATATATGGGTCAAAATCGCTCATTTAATGTCACTTGCAATATTGAAGCTAGCAACTTGATATTTGACATGCATGTGTATCTCATGGATCTGCACATTTGGAGTGGTGAAAGGTCAAGGTCATCCTTCAAGGTCAAAGGTCATATATATGGGGACATAGTGTTTCACAAACACATCGCTTGTTTTTATTATGCTTTTTAATGGAATCATTCGTGCGATTTTACGTCTTGCGTGAGACATACTGCCAACTTGCGCTGGCGTCAAATTAGAACAATATGACGCACCATCGACAGTAATAAGTAACGTGTCGACAAATTAATAAAGTAATAATCAGTAACTTTGTGATTACAAACAGAGGGGATGTTTTGATAATCGCGCTTTTTTGTTTTACTCGCTAAAATTTAACTAGCGAACAGCGGGGATTGGGGTCTTTTAGCGAATATGTAATGGACACATTTATCTCACAGGAATCAGCATGAGACATTGAAATCTAACACTGATTGCTAACGACAATTTTATCAAGAATTGCATTCGCAGTTAAAAACTTGTCGTGTTAACGTCGTATTCCTTTCTATCAGAAATTATTATTATTAATTTACGTCACCAACGTTGCCATCACTACCGTCTAGGACATGTTTTTTGATTTAACAAAGCATTTTATTAAACTTATTTAATTAATAATTGTTAATTAAAAACTTACTTTAAAAAATTAAATTAAATTTAGTATTTGTGCAATTGCTTAAAAGTTGCGCGGTACGGTACGTTACCAAACATGCGCGTGAATTATCAACCCGATGGCGACCCGTTGACATGGTGATGTGAAAATAAAGTCGTCTTGTTACCAAGGCTCGCAACCCAAACAGCAAAAAGCAAGTGGACATCATTATTTTCTTGACTAAATGAACCATGTTGTTTTGTGCAGATTCTGCATATTAAGTTAGGTAAAATAATTTTAGTTTAAACATAGCAACAGAAAGAACAAAGAAACGCAACATTATTGTGAGCGATACTACGCGAACGCAATATAAGCGGCCCAACCAAAAATAAATTAATGACACGTAAAAATGAACATTGTGTAGTTCTAAAACTTTTTAACTTATTTGCTTTTATGCAGGAAAAATAAATACAAAATAAAGCATACATAAACACAATTATTAAAATAAATTATATTTTACATTTTTATTAAGAAACTGTTATGTTACCAACGCATGCGATCTCAAATTACTGTCGCCTCTATACAGAACATGTAAGAGCGGTATGACGTGTTTAACGTATACATGTACATTAACATGTTTACTACTTAAGGTTTTTCGGTTAACCGGTTAATAACCGGTTACGACAAAGGGTTCACCGGTTAATGTTTTTTGTAACCTCTTGCATCCCTGCATAAAACATAAACAGTGTACGAAATACAGAGCATGTCTACTGCTACACAATTCACATAGAACATAACTCGTGTACAAAATACATAGCATGTTTACGGCAACAAAGATCAAATTCACATAGAACATGACTCCTGTACGAAATGCATAGCATGTCTATGGCAATACTTCTCACATAGAACATATGTCATGTACGAAATACATAGCATGTCTTCGGCAATACTTCTCGCATAGAACATAAGTCATGTACGAAATACATAGCATGTCTACGGCAACACAGTTCACATTGAACATAACTCCTGTACGAAATACATAGCATGTTTACGGCAATACTTCTCACATAGAACATAAGTCATGTACGAAATACATAGTATGTCTACGGCAACGCAAATCACATAGAGCATAACTCCTGTACGAAATACATAGCATGTCTACTGCAGCACAGATCGCATAGAACATAACTCCTGTAGGAAATACATTCATGTAGCACGTATTCGGCAACACTTATCACATAGAACACAACTCAAGAGAGAAATACATAACATGTCAGAGCCATCTGTGTGAAAACAGATCATATAGGGTCTAGGATATAACTCCTTTACGAAAAACATAGCCAGCATAAACAAAAATTGAGGAAAGTTTTGACAGGCATACATGTACAGTTTTTTTTTGATGCGCATCCCTTTACCGTGGGTTATAACTGCGGAAATGTACTGTCCCCCACAGAAACCTGTCACACAATGAACCCTGTCGTACACTGTACCCTGTTGCACAATGAACCGTGTCGTACACTGAACTCTGTCCTACACTGAACCCCGTCCCACACTGAACCCTGTCGAACACCGAACCCTGCCTTACACTGAACCCTGTCGCCCAATAAGCCCTGTTGTACATTTAACCCTGTCGTACACTGAACCCTGTTGCACAATTTACCCTGTTGTACACTGAACCCTGTTCACACTGAATCCTGTCGCACAATAATCCCTGTCCTACATTTAACCCTGTTGTACAATGAGTCCTGTTGCACACTGAACCCTGTTGTAACATTCATCCATGTAGCATAATAAACTATGTCGTGCACTGAACCCTTTTGTATCCAGAACCCTGTCGTACAAATAACTCTGTTTCACAATGAACCCTGTCGTACATTGAACCCTGTCGCACAATGAGCCCTGTCGTACAATGAACCCTGTCGTATACTGAACTATGTCGTCCACTGAACGCTTTTAAACACTGAACCCTGTTGACATTGAACCCTGTCGCACACTGAGCCCGGTCGCTAACTGAACCCTGTCGCACACTGAGCCCGGTCGCTAACTGAACCCTGTCGCACAATGAAGCCTGTCGTAAACTGAACCCTGTCCTACACTGAACCCTGTAACACACTGAACCATGTCGCACAATGAACCCTGTCGTGCAATGAACCCTGTCACACACTGAACTCTGTCGTACACTGAACGCTTTCGTACAATGAAAGCTTTCGCACACTGAATCCTGTAATACATTGAACCTGTTGCACAATGAACCCTGTCCCACATAGAACCCTGTCGTACATTGAACCCTGTTGCACAATGAACCCTGTCCCACAATGAACCCGGTCGTACATTGAACCCTGTCGCACAATGAACATTGTCCCACATTGAACCCGGGCGTACATTGAACCCTGTCGCACAATGAACCCTTTCTTACACTGAACTCTGTTGTACACTGAACGCTTTCGCACACTGAACCTTGTTGTACATTGAACCCTGTCGCACAATGAACCCTGTGGTACACTGAACCGTGTCGTACACTGAACGCTTTCGCACACTGAACCCTGTCGTACAATGAACCCTGTCGTACATTGAACCCTGTCGCACAATGGACCCTGTCGTATACTGAATCCTGTCCTACACTGAACCCTGTCACACACTGAGCCCAGTCGCACACTTAATCCTGTCGTACATTGAACCCTGTCGTACATTGAACCATGACGCACAATGGACCCTGTCGTATACTGAACCCTGTCGTACACTGAACCATGTCGTACACTGAACGCTTTCACACACTGAACCCTGTCGTACATTGAACCCTGTCGTATACTGAACCCTGTCGCACACTGGGCCCTGTCGCACACTGAACCCTGTCGTACACTGAACCCTGTTGTACACTGAACCTTGTCGCACACTGAGCCCTGTCGCACACTGAACCCTGTCGTACATTGAACCCTGTCGTACATTGAACCCTGTCGCACACTGAACCCTGTAGTACATTGAACCCTGTCGCACACTGAACCCTGTTGTACACTGAACCCTGTTGTACACTGAACGCTTTCGCACAATGAAACCTGTCGTACACTGAACCCTGTCGTACACTGAACCATGTCGTACATTGAACCCTGTCGTACATTGAACCCTGTCGTACACTGAACCCTGTCGTACAATGTACCTTGTCGCACACTGAACAATCGTCGTACACTGATTTCTGTCGTACAATGAACCCTGTCGTACACTGTACCCTGTCGTACACTGAACCATGTCGTACACTGTACCCTGTCGTACAATGTTCCCTGTCGCACACTGAACCATGTCGTACACTGAACCCTGTCATTCACTGAACCATGTCGTACACTGGACCCTGTCATACATTGTACCCTGTCATACACTGAACCCTGTCGTACACTGAACCCTGTCGTATATTGAACCCTGTCGCACAATGAACCCTGTCGCACACTGAATCCTGTCGTACACTGTACCCTGTCGTACACTGAACCCTGTCGTACACTGAACCCTGTCACACAATCAACCCTGTCACACAATGAACCCTGTCGTACATTGAACCCTATCGTACACTGTACCCTATCGTACACTGTACCCTGTCGTACACTGTACCCTATCGTACACTGTACCCTGTCGTACACTGAACCCTGTCGCACAATGAACCCTGTCACACAGTGAACCCTGTCGTACACTGAACCCTGTCGCACACTGTACCCTGTCGTACACTGAACCCTGTTGCACACTGAACCCTGTCGCACACTGAACCCTGTCGTACACTGAACCCTGTCGTACACTGAACCCTGTTGTGCACTGAGCCCTGTCGTACACTGAACCCTGTCGTACACTGAACCCTGTCGCACACTGAACCCTGTCGTACACTGAACCCTGTCGTACACTGAACCCTGTCGTACACTGAACCCTGTCGTACACTGAACCCTGTTGTGCACTGAGCCCTGTGATGATAAGATTTCATTTTTAGCGGTTGCTTGTCGTATACAAATAATAAAGATCGGTTATACCCAAGTAATTGTATATTCTATTTTAATGACATAAATGTTTTTTTGAAAGTACTCTTCATTCATAGACTTCTAAAACGCCTCATTACATAATCGTGTCATATTATATCTTAATGACATAAACGTTTGTTTAAAATTACTCGCCATTCATCGACTTCTAAAACGCCTAATTACAAAATAGTTTCCACTTGATTAATGCTCTTTAAGTCGGTGTTCTATTTCTGAACCCATGAACAGCAGCATTAAATCGGATTATGAGATTTTATTGTCGACAAGCTGCCATTGCCTGACGTTAATTAAAACGTGCTGAATGTATTAGTGGTCCTATTCATGAAGTTTTCGCATATTAGAAACGTCAACTTGGAAACCGTTGCGTGTAACAACTCCTTATCTGTTTCTACATTAGGTATTAAGTTGAAACTAATTAAGAGGTTGGGTTCATTGTGTGTGGATCACACACCATAACTCCTGCAATTTGGTACATAATGCCACCATTTTATACAGATAATCAAACATTTCAAATACAACTTTATAAACATTCCCTACAAAATATACAACTGTGAACATCCTTTCAAGCAAAATTATGCCATTCTATTGAAACAAGGCTAAGATTTTCCAGCACTTTTTCATGGCTCCTTTATCTTTCGACATCAAAATTACTAATCTGACGAGCCACACATGTACATGACTACCAGTTCACATCGGGATCTGGTATAAATGACTACACATCGCGACAGATGTACATGACTACCAGTTCACACCGGGATCTGGTGAACATGACTACCAGTTCACAATGCGACAGATGTATGTGATTATCAGTTAACACCGCGATCTGGTGTATATGAATACCAGTACACACCGCGATCTGTTGAACGTGACTACCAGTTCACACCGCGATCTGGTGTACATGACTACCAGTTCACACCCCGATCTGGCGTACATGTCTACCAGTTCACACCGCGATCTGGTGTACATGACTACCAGTTCACACACCGATCTGGTGTACATGACTACCAGTTTACAACGCGATCTGGTGTACTTGTCTACCAGTTCACACCGCGATCTGGTGTACATGACTACCAGTTCACACCACGATCTGATGTACATGACTACAAGTCTACACCGCGATCTGGTGTACATGTCACCAGTTCACACCTCGATCTGGTGTACATGACTACCAGTTCACACTGCGATCTGGTGTACATGACTACCAGTTCACACCGCGATCTGGTGTACATGACTACCAGTTCACACCGCGATCTGGTGTACATGACTACCAGTTCACACCCCGATCTGGCGTACATGTCTACCAGTTCACACCGCGATCTGGTGTACATGACTACCAGTTCACACCGCGATCTGGTGTACATGACTACCAGTTCACACCGCGATCTGGTGTACTTGACTACCAGTTCACACTGCGATCTGGTTAACATGACTACCTGTTCACGCCATGATCTGGTGTACATGTCTACCAGTTCACACCGCGATCTGGTGTACATGACTACCAGTTCACACCACGATCTGATGTACATGACTACAAGTCTACACCGCGATCTGGTGTACATGTCACCAGTTCACACCTCGATCTGGTGTACATGACTACCAGTTCACACTGCGATCTGGTGTACATGACTACCAGTTCACACCGCGATCTGGTGTACATGACTACCAGTTCACAACGCGATCTGGTGTACATGTCACCAGTTCACACCCCGATCTGGTATACATGACTACCAGTTCACAACGCGATCTTGTGTACATGACTACCAGTTCATCTGGTGTACATGACTACCAGTTCACAACGCGATCTGGTGTACATGTCACCAGTTCACACCGCGATCTGGTGTACTTGACTACCAGTCTACACCGCGATCTGGTGTACATGTCACCAGTTCACACCCCGATCTGGTGTACATGACTACCAGTTCACACCGCGATCTGGTGTACATGACTACTAGTTTACACCGCGATCTGGTGTACATGACTACCAGTTCACAACGCGATCTGGTGTACATGACTACCAGTTCACACCGCGATCTGGTGTACATGACTACTTGTTCACACCGCGATCTGGTATACATGACTACCAGTTCACACCGCGATCTGGTGTACATGACTACCAGTTCACACCACGATCTGGTGTACATGACTACCAGTTTTCACCCCGATCTGGTGTACATGACTACCAGTTCACAACGCCATCTGGTGTACATGTCTACCAGTTCACACCGCAATCTGGACTTCTTTCAAACAATATCTTTTGTTCTGCGAAAATTCAGGCAGACAGGGTTATTTTGACAAACTTTGGCTCTAAATTAAATTTCTCCAGTCACTATATGCAGTCGTGAAGGCGCAGCTGGACCTATAAATAAACACTGAAATACCCATGGTTTGCTAGCAATATAAACCACGTGTTAAGGTTTGCATGCACTAAGTGCATATGTCTGCAACTCCTACAGATTGGATAAATTGCTGTTTTCGGGATCATTTAAATGGTATGTTTCTTAGGCCTATTACTCTAACCTCCAATTAAACAAAATGAATGCGTTTTAGACTTACATAATGCTGATTGTCAGATTCAAACTTAAAAAGGTCTGTAGCGAAGAACCGGTCTAAAGTTAAAGAATAGCTATATTTTAGAGAAGAGATATATTGTGTGAACAAAGTTATGTGTTTGTCGTAATAATTATGCCAAAACTTCGAACATTCTAATCTTTAATTTCCAGAGAGTACAATTACCTTTATTTTTCAAGTTAATTAAATTTCAAAATATCTTCGATTGAGACTACCGGGTATACTTATTTCGGGTCAAATCTTTTACGTGAGATCGTTGACGAACGCATATTCTCATATTTTATTGAGAGAACAAGTTTTGGCACAAACTGGCCAAACTTCATACACTTACATTCATCTCCTTAAACTTCAGTATGTATATTCTTTACTAAACTACATTCGTTTTTCCATCGGAAAAATACTAAATTTGGCTTTATTTGAATAAAAAGGAGTGTATATATTTGGTTTAACGATCGATATAACACCTCTGACAAAGAAAGAAAGTAAGAAGTTATTGGTTCAAAAATGGTTAAGTCTCATTCGAAATCGGTAAAATAATAAAGCGTTGTCACTCTTTTCCTCGATAATTTTGAAAAAAACGTGCTGTAAAATACATAGGATTATTAATTCGTCAAGAGTGATTAAAGCATGCGTGGCCAGAGGGCCCAGATTCGAATCTCGGGGAAGGCAATACTAGTATTTTGTATTCATTTTTTCCTTGCTATTGCAATTAGTTAAGACTAGTGAACCATTATAGATTTGTAAGCAAATATATGTGATGAGATTTTTCAAAAATACAAAAGTCCTTTTACAAACCCCTTCATTTCAATTCCGCATGCATTTTTATATTGCAATATCTGGTATATGTAAAACGAATATGGTCATGCGATCTATCAGATGGTAAAGGCTTACACCATTGCTATAATTACCAATGTTTATGTTTTACACAATTTACATGGTCATCGTAATACATAGACAAGTAATTTAAATATTGAAAACATGCAATTATCTAAACCGAAAAAAAATCTTAACAACTGCAACTGCGCAAAATATGTACAAACAAAAACATTGTTTTTATTGATTTCCCAATTGTGTGCACAGAGAAACCAATGTATTAAGGAATGAAACTCATTGTTTGCAAAGTTATTTATCAATTATTAAAAAAAGATTTATCTTTAATACACTTTGTGAGCAAACTGTTTAATTTGATATCAAACACTCCTTTTTTAACATTCAAGCCAGTAATTTCGAACATAGATTATAGAAAGGTACGGCACTGAAGAAAAATGTCGTCTATCCCCAGAGTCCAATGTATTAAATGATCCGTGTTATTGGAAAACTGAGCTTAAAGCATTCGCTTAAAGTGTCGTCTCAAATTAATCAGGGACGACAATAACTATTTATGAAATTTTCCGTTCAAAGGAATTTTTTTCTAACGGAAAATCCAGTTTATGCGAAAAGTGTCGTCTCTGATTAACCCGTGCGAACTGCACAAACTAATCTGGGACGACACTTAACCCACATGAAATAAGCCTAGTTTTCCCAGAACGAGGATCACATCAATCTATTTAGTTCTATGAAGAAACAACATCACTGGAGGATGAATCCCACCTTATTAAGTGTGTTCTTCAAAACGTCAAAGTTCTTTATAGTTTATGCAAAGTAAAGACCTATTTGTAAAACAACTATGCTATTGAAAAAACGAAATCACGTTAGAGGAAAAGTAACGATGCTGTATATTTCACTTTGTGAGATTGAGCTTACTTCCCGGCATTCTCCATAAAATAATAATCAATAAATATAAAATGAACCAACCAATGTTGCCAATATACAATTTTAAGACATAAATGACGCGAGTATCTCTTTGCTAATGATCTGTATTCTCAGTCATTTGCTATGTCAATATGTAATATTACATCATATTAATACCAACATTACAAGATGCTAAATTCAAGTAGTATTGATGTGAATCGAACGTTCAGTTTAGGTAAACAGAGAAATTCAACCTTTTTGAAATAGTAAAAGCTTAAAATGAGGTCCCTTTCATGGTACAAATGTGGTAAGGTCATGATTGTGTGTTGAGAGTGTTCATAGATAACATACATGCATGTATCAAGACTTTGTAGCTTTGTAAAAAGAGGTATTGGTGGTAAACAAAACGCGTCCTTTTGGGTTAACCACTAATTTTGACCCAATTCGAGTCTAAACGTAGGTGTTTTCAACATATATGATCTATAACCCGCATTGAGCTTTATTGATAAATGTATAAAGTACCTTTCCCAAAAATACAATAATTTCCGTTCTGTAAGCGATAACAATCGAGTGTAGCGTACCTTACAACGTCAAATGATATAATAGCATTAATGTCTTACCAAACGTACGCGAACAAAACCTAACGCATATACAGGAAGCCATCCAAGCGTGTAATTTATGCTTACGCTGTTCACGAGTGCCAGGTCAACATATCTGAACTATACCAATTAACAGGTACTGAACTTTTTTATAATTAAGGCTAGTACAATACTATGTAACTAATAAAAATATAATTTAATATGTACCTAATACTTCAATCACGTGCAGACAGATATTATATACCTCATTAAATTATTATGAGTTCTTTCTAGGAATGTTATTTTTCTACACCTAAATAATTCCAGAAAGATCAATGCATAAAGACTTTCTCTAAGGCAGAAATGATATTCTATTAAAGCGGCATTTTCACGTTTTGGTAAATTGACAGCACAAAATGTGTCAGATTCGTAAATTTTCGTTGTAGTTATGATATTTGTGAAGAAAGAGTAATACTGAACATTTACCATGCTCTAAAATATCCATACATGCATCTTTGACGATTTAAAACCCTGAAAATTATAAAGCGTAGCAACGCGAAACGATTGAATAATTTGGAGAGTTCTTTTGTTGTCGTCATATTTTGTGATACTACGAGGATTGCTTAGATCAAGTATAAACTACATCACTCTTTATAGTTTAGTTTAGTTTATTTGATAATACAGTAGGCAATAAGCCCATGAGTATACATGAAATGTCACATATAATATTCACAAAACTGAGTCACAGGTCATTCGAAACATAAACATCACAAATATATCGGTACATTGTAAAGCAAAATATTGGGTATTTTAGAGAAGACAATATACAGCGAGAGGCTGTGCATAAATATATACAAAAGTCCTACCCTAATCATAATATGTATTATAAGTATTTCTTATTTCCCATGCTTTAAAAATAAAACATAGCTAAATTTTTAACAATATTGCTATTTTGAGAGGTTCATAAATCTATAAACTTTATCATATTTGGTCTTACGTAATAACATGGTTTTAAATAAGCTTTTCTTACATCAGTATATAATGTACAATCCATAACAAAATGGTATTCATCTTTTAAGACATTGCATACAGTACATTTTCTTTCTTCATAAGGCATAGCTATTGGTTTTTGCCATCTACCCGTTTCAACTTTAAGCTTATGTGCAGAGACTCTTAATCTAGAGAGAGCCATTCTGTACTTTGGAATATTTACATCAATTAAATAGGATTTAAATTTTAAATCGGATATTAATATGTATGTTTTTGCTCTAGTTGATTCACTCAATTCGGTTTTCCAATTTTGTATAAACATATCTGTAACTCTTACTCTAAAAAATTTCAAAAATATTTCTACATCCCATACCCCTTGGTTCAGCCACACATCGTTTAAACCACAATTACCTAATATACTTTTTACCATGTAGGCCCAAGATCTGTTATTGGGGTATGTTTCTAATTCTCGGAACATAATATCATAAACAAGTTTTTCATATTTAATATCATGTGTGTTTTCGATCTTTAACCAATAGCTAATTACATTAATGCTATGTCTGACAGATAAAGACGTTCTTCCTAGTTCTCCATATATAAAGTTATTCTGTGTTTGCCTTCGGACTCCTAATAATAATTTGCAATAATTTAAATGTACTCGTTCTATCTTTATATTGCTCTGTAAACCCCATATTTCGGACCCATAACTTAAAACCGGATAAATTAATTTATCAAACATTTCTAATCTGTGTTGTATTGTAATGTTATAAAATTTCGACAGATATTGTCTTAATTTAAAAATAGCTTTCAAAGATTGTCCACACAGATTATCAAACGTTTTAGAAAAAGAGCCCCCTGAGGAAAAGACAAAAACCTAAATATGTAAAGTTATCAACAATTTCTAATACGTTGTTATCATATAGGAATCTCATATTTCGTCTAAGTCTTCCTCCTTTTTTAAAAACCATGACTTTAGTTTTATATGAGCACGGATGGTCGAGTGGTCTATTCGATAGACTTTTACTCCAGGGGTCAGTGGTTCGAGCCCAGTTGAGGGTTACTTTTTTCTTTTTTTAATTTTATCATTGTTTTTTACGCGAGCTCTTAAAATCCAATGTTGAAATGTATCAATATAAAGCATTATTGACAAACTTCAATACATACCAAAATCTGTGAAAAGGCCCCTTTAAGATATTACAGAACATTCATTATTGATCAATAAAACGACTGCCATAAATGTCACTGCCGCTGAAATATTAAATATTGTATATTAACATCCTTTATTAATGTACTCAACTGCGCTGAAATATTGGATTGATTTGTATAAATGTATACAAGTATGTGTTTAGCCTCTTATTAAAAAGCTTCAGTTTTATCATAATTTATATAAGAACAACTCAAATTGTTGAGAAAACATTTGTTAAATGTCGAATTAAGGGGTGTTGCGGCAGTTTTTGTGATATTTTTCCAGTAAAAAATTTGGTTTTGAAACATTGTTTGCAAATAAAACAGTTTCTTCGTAAACAAAATGAAATCCATGGTGTGAGCTTCCATGTTTTGATTTTATTCGCTTTAACGCAACATGCACTTTTGCTTTAATACTGCTAAATTCATCCTTATGACAGAACTATATATAATCAATTATAATATATGGCCGTGGTGTTTCCGCCTAGCGACCGGGGGGTTAAGGGTTCGTTCCACACTGTGGGGCGTTCTTTACTAAATATGTCTCAAAGACACCCAGTACTGGTTCTAGCCCAAGAAACAGAGTCGAGAGCGTTTCAATAAACCCGAGACTTTCGATGTAATCGAGCTATAATAAATACGCTTAAGCTAATCACTGATAAAAGTTAAAACTGGCAGTTTTGTGTTAGTTTGTAAGCCTTAGTAAATTAATTTAGTTTCTTGTTAGTTTGTAAGCCCTAGTACATTAATTTATATTGAATTAAAACAAATAATTCAAATAATATGCATATAATTACATAAATGCGTCATTATAAATTCGACACGACCTATATAACCAATAAGAATCTACACATCAAGAAAGTTTATAGCCGCAGTTGTCCGGATCTTAAGCCCCAGTCCCATACAGATTCCGGATCAAAACGGATCAAATCCGGCTCGATCTGGCATGTAACCCGTGTAGCCACGTGGAGCTCCGTGTCGATCCTTGTAGGTCCTTGAACGTTCGGGAATCTCCTTGGGGTTCCGGGAGGCCAACACGGAAGTTTGGGGAAGTTCAAAACTGCCGGAATGATCCGGGACGATGGCAGAATCCGGGATAATCTGGGATGGTCCCTGTAGCTGCCGTATATTGTCCAGGAACAGTCGTATTTATGCCTTGGTTGTCCGTGTGCGTACTTGACAGTCCGGGAACGCATTTCAGTGAAACACGTTGTAATTATATGGTGTTAATTATATAGGGAATATGTGTTGAATGGGTGAAGTTTATCGTGTAAGGCGTAGCCAAATCCGCTGAGCCGAGCCCGATAAACTTTCTACAATAAAGACACTAACCATCTATTCTGTTTATTCTCATGCTCCATTTTGTGATTTTATTCTTTATTTCAAGGTTTCTTGTCATGGATACATCTTATAACTTTGATTAAACTAACGCTCGATTGGTCATTGTTGTCGGCTCGGATACTACTTACACGTACCCCGGGTACGCTTAAGTGTACTTACATGTACCCCGGGTACGGTAAATATACTAAAACTTACCCGGGAATTTTAACGCTAAATCGGTCGTTGTCGGCAATTTTTTTAATTAATTATTTTCACATTTATATCCATTTTCTGCTAAATGGCCTCTATATTATCGGAACTCGTACTATAAAAAGCATGTTGATGCAGCTTTTTTAAAGAGAAGTTTGTTCACGATAAACAATATCGTTGTACGTTAATCGGTAGCGCGTTTTACGACATCGGATTTTGGGGGGGGGGGAATACAACTCGGGTACAGTCTTATATCGACCGGGTACGTTTACGTATATTTACCGTACCCGGGGTACATGTAAGTAGTACCCGAGCCTACAATGGCCAATCGAGCTTTTAGCAACCGTCTTACGGTATATAATATTGGCAAGACACACGTCACGTGTCAACAAACCGTACATCACATAGTTTACACCACTACCCCTTTCAAAAATCAAAATTTATACTCACACTTCATGCTGATTTGCCCTTCCCACCTCGCTATGAGAGACGTCAGAGCACAAAGTTATGCATTAGGAAATTCAGCCATTTCTGCTGTTGCCAAACCTCACTTCTTGTCTAACAGTCCTGACGTACTCGTACCAGACCTTCAACACAGGCCTGGACACAAGATTAAGCTCTGCTGCGTTTGCATTACAGAGGTCTTTACAGCTGTTTTTTTTTGTATTTCTTTTTGCTTTTCCTGCACAACATAGTTTTCTCCTTGAACCAATCGGCCATGTCGCCCCTATGTTCCTCTGGAAGGACGAGTGACGTCTTCTTTTTTAAGAGTCAGTTTGCATGGGTGGTGCTGATTCTTGTACATCTACGTGTGATGGGGATCTTGATCGGGGTCGACTTTGGTTTTTTCTTGATTCTGTTTCTCTTCATCGGTAGTTGGTAGTGCTCGTAACGATTCTTATGGGACCACTTGTAACGTTTAATTTCGACTGGCATTTTGACGTTTTAGCTTAGTTCACGAAATACGAGGTTACTACTCCGAGTTATGATTTCAGAAGAAAATGGAACCTAATTATGTGCGTGTGTATGCATATTTAGATAAATTATTTTCGACCCCGGGCAAATCGTGTTGGTCCTTATTGCTGCCGTGTTTATCCGTGTCGTTGTCTTGTAGGTCCGGGATGGACGGGGCAGATGACGTGTTGTTCCGGGGCTATCCGCATAACTGCCGTGCCGTGCCGTATTGCCACCGGGTTGATGGTTTTCGGAAGACTGTCGAAGCTCAACAATTCTTAAACTCTACAGATCATTCCGGTTCTTGATCCGGGCGGGGGGGGGGGGGTCCGGTTTGATCCGGGACTGCCGATATTAATTAATAATTTCTTAATCAAATAACTGATCAGTACAAGAAAATTTGAAACGTTATTGGGCTGTGACCTAAAAAGCTAATTCACATACTCTCTATATCTAAAACACAAGAACATATCATTCCTTTTTAGCAACCAATCTTTGCGTGTGTTTAAATAGACGTTAATTCCTATGGTTACTAGATAGTATGTGCCTTTCTGTGTTGATTCTCCTCTCCAGAAACTGTATTAGAAATCGATACGGGCGCTGGCTTTGGCCAGGGGACGTCACTGCTGGGTGACGGAGCTATGCGCGTCCTTTCCTCGCATGCAAGTGCCGTCTCCCCGTCAGATGTGTGGGTGACTAGCACTGTCGCGCAGCAAAACACAGGTTACCGGGATATAGATATGCACGGTAAATATCACTGAAATAGATCTTAATGATAATATAGTATAAATTTATTATTTTTGAGAAGTATTATTATTATTGTTGTTGTTGTTTTGTTATTGTTATTGTCATTGTTATAAAAATTATCAGTATCATTATTATTTTTATTGTTATTATAATTATTATAATTATTATTATTATTATTATTATTATTATTATTATTATTATTATTATTATTATTATTATTATAAAAAAGACGCATATATTACATCGAAATTTGCTTGTTGAATGTTAATATATGTAGCAACAAGTACAGCACCTTTACTAAGAAAATATATTTACAGAGCAAGTTTCATGCGGCACTCCTTTTTATGTAAGTAACGAGACGTTCCATAAAACACCTCTTTCTTCAAAACATCCAACCTTCGAGAATATGCTCCCAAGTGTATTTAATCGTTTCAGTTTCTAAAATGGCTTTTCATTATATTTAAAACGTATTGGCTCAACACTTTTTGCCCTTTTGCGGTAATTTCCGTGTACCTAACCGACATATTAGCCGAAAAATGTGTCTTGAAAAAAGTAACATGAAAATAATCATTCTTTTGAATTTAGACCAATAATAAGTAAATAAAAAATATGTAAAAGAGTTAAACCATTTTAGGTGGGAATATCTTGTTCAGTATTGTTTTGTACCAATTACTTTAGAAAAATAAGTAAACACTCCGAACTATCAACCAAAACCAAAAAGCACCTAATCATTGAATGGTCCTTCGAACCAAATAACTATACAGGTGACAAAATGAAAATAAATACAAGAGCAATGCAATCACATAAAGGACTAAATTTAATTAATTACAAATGGACAGAAAGGTAAAAAGAAAAATTTATTTTTTATGTAACAAATAAGCATACATTACACAGAGCTATGTATTACGTGTGAACAAGACTAAATGGTGGACATGTGAAATGTGTCTGTGTCATACAGCTACATGTAACGATGCACAGTTTATAAAAGGGTTTAGAACAGAGGCTTTAAATACTCTAAAAAGGAACTCGACAGTGGATCACAACTGGTGGACATCGATTTACCATCCTGAGATAGAAGTAAATTATCAACTGATTTAAGTGAAAGTGTAAGCATGTTTCAATAATACAGCGAACAGCTGTTATATCAGTTTGAGAAACTAGCAGAGACGTTCTGGGATACTCCAAGTTGACGGATGCAATGTAAAATGAAGATGCCACGCTGCATGATAGAGCTATTGACTCTTTTCTTATATTCAGCTTCTGAAAAACAGTTGAAGGTACACAAGGTGTGAACATTGATGGAATGTAGTGCAAAACTTATTCCAGCATTAGATGAAATTGCACGAAGAGTTCATAAAAATGTGAAAGAAAACAGATGTCTAAAGAAACAAAGGTAAAACTGCATTAACTTGAAATAATGGTGAAAAAGTCCGATGAATTTCTTCATCTTTAAGTTTTTAAAGTTGCGGATAACACTTTTAAAGTTGCAAAGTTACGTGAATTGTAACGTCAATACATCGCAGTTCGCGAAAACACAGTAAATAGCATCAACGATGCAAATGAAAGTGGTGGTTCCAAAGTGTACACAGAACTTAAAAACTCATATGTTTACCGGGGCATCTCTTGCAGAGACCCTTATGAGAGAAAATAAATGTAACTTCTGTTCTCGAATGTCTCAAGAACAAAACAAATAACGGAAAAAGACTTTATCAAGGAAAAATTTTCAAGTGTTTAAAATAGGGACTTTGATCATTCATTTCGTAATCAAATTTTAATTAGGACCTACACAGAATAAAATAGACCGATCTGGTTTTCTAAAAATACCAGTAATAAGCTTAAAACTCATCCAAAGCTATTGTTAAAGGATTAAAGTTTCATCCATCGATAATGACACACACACAAGTACAAATATAAGCAGGTTGCTAACTTTAAGATGTAAATGCGATATGATTAAGATGGTTAGGAAATTTGCCCTCAGTTTGTCTATAGAAATGCAACATGTATTCAACGCAAGACTGGTTTTCATTTAGCTCTCCCACTTATGTGTCTTTATAACATTTCCCCACAAAGTAATAGCGGTTATTATTTTAGTTCAAACAAATATTTTTCTAATGAGAAAAAATCGAAACTCAGTCCTAGCTGCCGCGTTGCAAGCTGTTGATAATTTAAATAAATTCCTGAGAGATATGGCTGTGTTCTAGAATTAAGGTCTAATTTATATGTTAGAATCCGACATTATTTGATCAGGATAAAACTTCCTGTTTTCGATAAGAAATTAAATAGGAACACACTTAGCATTCCACCACTTTGCTGACAAGAAATTTAATCTAAATTTAAACTTTCAAAACGTGGTCCCTAGACAGGCTAGTAACAAATGATTTTTTCTCCAATTATTTCCATCAGTTATCAGCCGATAATTAAAATAAATAACGGCGAGGCTTGATTGGATTGGCATAATACTTGATGGTTTCTTAAATAATGAATTTCAACAACGCAAAAAGTTGTCCCATGAACCTTAACTTAATTGTTTATATGTGATTTACAAATAGTTGCTTGATATTCATGAATCATATGAACGATGTCGTAGCACTCTTGTAGCTGAGATGCACGCATTGACATGATTAGCACGAGCTTGCAAAGATATTAAATTGTGCAAGGAAAGCCTCGTTTGGATTTTTTTTTGCAATTAGCCTTACTGAGCACCGTGAGAGATAAGAGTTTCCACAGATATTGATTCATCAATACACGAATAGGACATAAGCTTTGATATAAATGTAATCAAATAAAATACAAGTTAATACATGTGTTGTTCGCAGTTGCTACTCTTGTTTCTTAAAAATAGCCAAGATTCTCACAATAACAAAACATTATGGAAAGTAATCAAATATGGCGTTTATTTTTTCTGTATAAGATCACGTGCACATTGTTAAGACTCTTTGTATGAAAAGTTAGACGCGTTATGAATCAAAACGTCTATCACACATAAAAAAACTTTTTTCTGTTGATTCGAATTGGAAATGACAAAAGAAATTACACAATTGCATATTTCGGTCCGAGAAAGACGATAAAGCAAACGCGTGTGTTAGTGGTTCGAAGCCGTCAACGAAAAACTATAAAATAAGCGAGGTCGAAATTGCACTTCTTAAGACCACCAACAAAACAAGACTTGAAAAACTTGTTCCAAATGACTGCCTACATCTGGTTCTTAAATGATTTATACACGTCGACTCGAGCTAGAGGTTAAACGCACACAAGGAAATCATGAGCTTATAATACTCAATTATAATCGACGTAGAAAGATGATTTAATTGTAAGTTGTAACCAATGCTTCTTTAAATGATCCGCATGCTTAAAATTGTAGTTCTGTATCTATGATGTTTTCTTGATATGATATTTTGTTAAATTAATTATGAGACATACAGATTGAAACACATAATATTAGGTTAAATTCGAAAGCAATAAGCGGATATATAAGCCATCTTCTATTTCCGTTCTTTAATTGTGGAAAAAGTAAATGAATATGTTCTTTTAATTGTTTTTTTAATCATTGGTTCGATTCTAAGTTGTGAAGACAAACATTGTGGCACAAAATTTGATACCCAAAATAACGTTAAAATAAAATAGCAAAACTTGTACAAATGTGACCAAGGCAGCTGATATAATAATGTACTTCTGTACCGTGAAGAGAACAGTATCATACTGTTTTAAATAAGTGCTTAAATTTATCGTAATACTCGAATTGTAAATTAATTTTAAAAAAAGGAAAATCGCCAATATTTCACCATTATTATATTCGTTTACTTTTATTTATAAACATATGTATAGACTGTTGATAATTTCGAAGAACATGCGCCTAATCAAATCAAAATTTCTTAAAAATTCTCATCATTAAATCACATCGCAGTCTCAGTTTTAAAACAAAAAGCTTTTAAGCAGGACAATCTAAGACTAGATTATATGAAGGCGAAGGTCATATATGGGAAAATAGGCGTAGCATTTTTTTTCTGGACAAAAATGATTAAACTTACCGGTCACACTGCTTGCAAAATCAAATTGTACCTGATGAGTCCATGCTCGAGTTGTCAACTTCTGACTAAAAGTCTGTGCTATTGTCATGTGCTTACATGTCATTTACAAACAGATTTGTCATAAAGCTATTGTCATTTTGTTAAATACATGGGGCCTATAGTATGCTCTAATAACGTCAATTTTCGCGTTTCAAGAATTATGAAAACAAGTTTGTTTTGCTTATTAATATGCACATGGTTATAACTTACTATACTCTTTACAATCAGGCTTTTATTAAGGACAGTCATTCGTGTATTAGTTAATTGATATATTTAATCAAATAGCAATAAGTTATATTAAAAATACATTTACCTTTATGATATTCTGTGAAATTTCAACAGACACTGGCTGTGTAAGGCACTTAGGATAACGTATTTTAAATAATAACAAAATACATGTAAATGGAATTTTACTAAACAAGATTGTTAGTTAATAAAGTATTCGTAAACATTCATAGATCTTTAATATGTACGCGCTTGAACCGCACACTTATCTTCTTGTTTATTCTTGTGATGTAAACTATATTTTAGAATGGCTTCCTCGTATATTCAAATCATGCACGTCTTCTATCTTATTGAACATGCCATATAGCTGATAAATCATGAATGCAATCTTACAATTGTCTGGGCAGATCCACAGAAACGACGCTTTCAAACACAATTTACCATTTCTTCACATACATTATTTCAAAACAAATAACCTTTTAGGAGACAGAAAAAAATATCAATTTAACACGCATCGCATATACACAGCAACAATTTTGAAACATCGTTGTTTCGTGTGTGTGTGGATACAATTATCGAAGTACCACAACTAATTTTATTTATACATATATATTTGCTTCCCTTAAATACATCAAAGCCAGGCAGTTTATCTATGTATTTAAAAACATCACAGTTTATTAAGACGAAAAAGTGTTGGTGTTAATCTTGCTGGTGTTCGCAGAAGTTAAATTTGTAATTGTAACGACACAATTAGTAAAAAGGTTCGTTCAATTCGTGTACCTCATACTTGCTGATACAAAAGTAATGTTTTTCCTCATGAATGTTTGATGCATTTTCTGCTAATTCTTTGGCTTATAATGCTTAGGTTCTTTTTTAAATCGTAATGATACCTTGTGAAAAATAACGTCAATCTTCACGAACATGTAAATACAGAGAAACACCATAAATATATTGGTAGAAATTAAGGCTTTACCGGTACTTCTTAGTTTTTATACGAATGAATTACATTTACTAATCGTTGTATATATTTATGTAATTTGTGCATGTTCACTGTTTTTTAAATTAATATTAGATGATAATAATTATAATCAATATTTTTATTTTTACACCACTTATATTTTTTAACTTATTTATTGCTTCGTCCTCATAAGTTGCTCTCGATTGTCTAGACATTATAATTCCAATGTACTACTTGTAGGCCAGCCGTATATCCGAAGATGCCTACGCAGAACGAGACGCCTTAGTTTTGCCACTTGGATCTACTGATTCATCCAATCCGCAGGTGTTGGACATGGCTCTGTTGAACATATGATCAACAAATTGGTTCGATCGCTTTAGTTTTAGCAAGCCTCTCTATTTCAATTCCAGGTCGTCTTGGCGAAATAATAATCTTACTAGACACGATGCATACATTTATTAACTCTAACGTTCAGTTTTGATACACACACATCGTATTCATGTCCAAACTTCACGGAATTACATTTGACATATGAAAGCTTACACATGGTAGGAGTATTGTGATATTATGATGCCTGAGCGAACTGTCAGTAACGTGTCGGATAACGCAGTGTCAGCCTATGTCACGTCCACCCCCGGTGACGCATTGACTATAGAAACGACGGAAGTTTGGCGGACGCTAATGGCGGTGTACCTTGGCGCCATCCTCTTCCTATCATTGACCTTCAACGGCACCCTCTGCATGCTGTTCTACAAAAAGACGCACCTGCTCAGCGTCTCCAACTGCTTTGTACTGAATCTGATCGTCTGCCAGCTGTGTAAGTATTACGTCAACTGTGTATGTAGTCGGTTAACGATGTTATGGAAGGGAATATCCGCCAGTCCATGCATGATGTTAAATGACAGTCTTATTTTAACTACTAGCACATGCTTTCTGATACTTGGTAGTTGCATTTTGCCTATTTACATTTGCAATGCAAACACTTTATCTCATTGTCACATATTGATAAGTTTAAAATTACTTCATATATATCTTTACTTCGTGTGTGTTATTGAAAACTGCAGTTAAACTTTTGGAATTTGTATTAATGCTTATTCTAACGGCGTTCTTTGTTTAACTATGTGCATTTGGCTTTGTTGCTACTGAATTTAACAAGCTGTTAATATCTTTGTGGATCTATATTACTTCTTAAGTCGATTGCTAGTGCGTCTCTGATTTAGAATTAGTCTTCGGTTTTGAATACACCGCCATTATAAATAGTTCATAATGCGAAAATGGGAACCAGTACTTAAAAACCTAATTCCAGCGCAAATTGCAGCGTAAATTACTATTGCCGGGAGATCACTCTAAACATCAAAATCAAAATCTCCGGTATCAACCGTGATACATCGACTATCTCTGGAATCCTCCGTAAAAAAAGCGGTGATAGGGTAAAAAACTTACCCGTCTACATAATACCTATTGTTTTGCTTGAAGGTCATAATATACTAAATAGTTTCCCTTTATAATTCAATGTAAAAGTGACAACTTTAAGCGAAAATAAATGCAACATTTTGCACATAGAGACCCCCATAACCATACCTTTTCTTAAAGGTCATTCTAAGCGGAATCGATTTACGCAATAAAAAAATATGTCCTGTTCAAACGAAGACATTCACTTCTTCATTTCTACACCGATTCACTACCAAATTATACTGAATATCTCTTATGACAATACGGTCAATCTCAACTTTGCATGGCCCCATTACCAACCCTGCTTGCCCCCTGGGTCAAACATGCGGCGTGGGGATACGCGTAGGCCTCTGCCGCGCCATTTCTAGTTGTTGTTGAATTCAATATGAATTGCTATGAATGGAATAGTGAGAACTGTCTGTGCTTCTTTATTATGGTATTGTATATCATAAATACCAGTTTAATTTATCATCTTGTGTGAATAGCTTTTACATGAAATGCCAATTGTGTTGTTTTGGAAAGATAATTGCATCTTGTTGTTAATAATGAATAAATCTTTTTTTATTTGAACAATTATGAGATTTTCAATTAATAGCAAACCATGTCATTGGACGAATTTCTTAATTTAACGGGCATTGTTTTAACATTTGAGTCTGGCTCTGGGAAAATTGGACCCAATGCATGTGCTCAAAATGTTGTCTCAGATTAGCCTGTACCGTCAGCACAGGCTGATCAGGGACAACACTTTCCGGCATATACTTTTGTATCGAAAAATTCCATTTAGCGAAAACTTCATCACTGATTTGCCCTGATTAACACTTGACACACATGCATTAAGACCCATTTTCCCAGACCGAGGCTCAATTATGTTGTTGTTGTGTGTCTTGTAATGACTGTGGATGAGGCCATCCATCATGAAATAGCGTGTCAAAATAATCTAAATACTGAATAACCTTTTTTACAATTTTATTAGAAAATATATGTTTTACATGGCTTACTGGTTAAATAAATATTAGGATGAAACACACATTACATAAACATCATCTGACAACAAAATGATCCCTCTGGTCCTGTTGATAGTGTATCCCACACATACTGCTTATGACTAGACATATGCAACTTTACCATGATCATACAATTGTTTTCAAAACAATCTATAAACTGGTGCAATATAAGTTAAAAACCTACATATGCATGTGAATTGCACTACTGTCTGGTTATATGTAAATGCCTGGATGCACAATAAATAAACTGATTGTTACCTGTCATTTTGTTTGTCAAACTTTTTTTACACGTGTTAACTTCTTTCATGTTAAAGAAGTAATACATGGAAAACATTTTGGTAGCAAATTATATTGTTGCTTGTGTTCACCTTTTACTTATAAAAGACATATAATAAGTGTGGAAAAGCACATAACCTCATTAAATGCTAGAATTCAGGGTCCTGTCTTAACAGAGAGCTTATGATACTTTTTGGTTATGACTGAATATTTAGTTTACAACAAATAGGCATTTAGAATCTGTATGATCCTAAAATAAAAGGCATGTGGATATTGAAAGGAAATAAATACAATTGACCTTTGCTCTGGGAAAATGGGGTTTAATGCATGTTCCTAAAGTGTTGTCGCAGATTAACTTGTACAGTCCGCACAGGCTAATCAGAGAGACACTTTCTGGTTTTATGAGATTTTTCGTTTAAAGAAAGTATTTTGAAAAAGAAAATCCAGTCAAGGCTGAAAGTGTTGTCCCAGATAAGCATGTGTGGACCACATAAGCAAATCTGGGACGACACTTCACACACACGCACAAAGCCAATTTCAACAGAACGCGGCTCAATTTGACTGAATACTAGGTCTACTAACCCTAGGCTGTTCACTGCAAACAAATTATCACTAATGTCTAAATGTCAGCACAACAAAATAGAATGGCAAGTCATTTTTACTTAAAAAATACTCCATTGAAATCTAGCAAGAACAAAGCTGCTTACCAATCTACAAGAATAAGATGCTTGTAGTGTAAAATAAATAAATTTCTCTAATATTATGTTGAGCTTAAGCATGCCAAATGCACAAATGGCAAACAACAAATTGCTGCATGATTGAATAAACAGTTCAATGGCTCCAACTAGCAGAATGTTTCTTATTATTATTACGATTGGCCTTATTTGTTCTTAATCTTAATAAAACACCACTTCGGATATTGCATACAGAGTCGCCAAAATTCTTAGCATTAAAACACATAGCACACTCTATTATCATTATCAGAACATTCAGACTGGTCCCTAAAGGTTTTTCTTAAGCTGCTTGTAGCTCAAGTTAATCTGATTCACCTCTGTGCTGGTGTCTCTCCCGGGTCTCATCAAGCTCCTTCAACAGGTGGTCATTAGTTGTAACCATGGACCTGCATTTACAACACGTTTGGCATGTTAAAGGGATCTTTTCACGCTTTGGTAAATTGACAAAATTGAAAAAAGTTGTTTCAGATTCGCACATTTTCGTTTTAGTTATGGTATTTGTGAGGAAACAGTAATACTGAACATTTACCATGGTCTAATATAGCCATTATATGCATCTTTTGACGATTTTAAAACCTAATAAAAGCTGCGCCATGAGCGCATGATACGCCCGTCGTTCGCCAATGAAGTAGTAAGGTAATAAATAACCCTTTGAATCATTTTTTTACTTCAGTTTATTTGTATTTGAATACATGGTTTATTTTATAAGTACATGAGCATGGAAATCACGAAATTTTGACGAACAAAGTCCCATAACTCTGGAACGATAATTCAGAATTCCGTCAAAAACGAAAGGGGATCAGGGTTTATCAATATTAAGATTGTGTTGAAATTTGAAAAAAATCCATCGAAGGATATTTGAGCTACAGTAGGACATTCAATGAAATCACGAAATTTTGACGAACAAAGTCCCATAACTCTGGAACGACAATTCAGAATTCCGTCAAAAACGAAAGGGGATCAGGGTTTATCAATATTAAGATTGTGTTAAAATTTGAAGAAAATCTGTCAAAGGATATTTGACGTAGCGTACGACATTAACAGACGGACGGACGGACGGACGGACGGACGGACGGACAGACGGACGCGGGGTATACCATAATACGTCCCGTCATAGACGGGCGTATAAAAAATCCATCGGGGGATATTTGAGCTACGGTAGGATACATGAACAACAATAACATTTAAGGTCACAGTGACCTTGACCTTAGAATGAATGACCTTGAAATGACCAGTGGTCATCTAAGTGTGCTTGCAAACCTTCATGTCAAGTTTGAAGACTCTATGTCCAAGCATACCAAAGTTATAACAATTTTAACATTTTAACATTTAAGGTCACAGTGACCTTGTGTGACCTTGACCTTAGAATGAATGACCTTGAAATGACCAGTGGTCATCTAAGTGTGCTTGCAAACCTTCATGTCAAGTTTGAAGACTCTATGTCCAAGCATACCAAAGTTATAACAATTTTAACATTTTAACATTTAAGGTCACAGTGACCTTGACCTTCAAATGAATGACATTGAAATGACCAGTGGTCATCTTCTAGTACTGGCCAATCTTTATTTCAAGTTTGAAGACTCTAGGTACAAGCATACCAAAGTTATAACATGAAATAAGAACTTTAACATTTTTACATTCAAGGTCACAGTGACCTTGACCTTCAAATGAATGACCTTGAAATGTCCAGGGGTTACTTACTAGTTCTGGCCAACCTTCATGTCAAGTTTCAAGACTCTAGGTCCAAGCATACCAAAGTTATAACAACTTTAACATTTTTACATTCAAGGTCACAGTGACCTTGACCTTCAAATGAATGACCTTGAAATGTCCAGTGGTTACTTACTAGTTCTGGCCAACCTTCATGTCAAGTTTCAAGACTCTAGGTCCAAGCATACCAAAGTTATAACAACTTTAACATTTTTATATAGCTACAGTAGGACATTCAATGAAATCACGAAATTTTGACGAACAAAGTCCCATAACTCTGGAACGACAATTCAGAATTCCGTCAAAAACGAAAGGGGATCAGGGTTTATCAATATTAAGATTGTGTTAAAATTTGAAGAAAATTTGTCAAAGGATATTTGACGTAGCGTACGACATTAACAGACGGACGGACGGACGGACGGACGCGGGGTATACCATAATACGTCCCGTCATAGACGGGCGTATAAAAATTATAAAGCGTTGCAACGCGAAACGATTGAATAATTTGGAGAGTTCTGTTTTTGTCGTTAAATTTTGTGAAACTACGAAGATTGCTTATATAAGGTATAAAATACGTAAAGAATGTGTACTCGGCGGAATAGCTCAGTTGGCTAAAGCGTTTTACTTCAGGACTCTGGCAGGACTTCAGGGGTCACTGGTTCGAAACCTGCTCCGGGCAATGTTCTTTTCCTTTTTTTAATTTTATTATTGATTTTTTACTGGAGCTTTTACGATCCAATGTTTACATTTATCAATATAAAGCATTTAATGAATAAGTTAAAAAATGCCAAAATCTGTGAAAAGGCCCCTTTAAGGTTGAAATCTTTTAATATTTAGCTTGACTTATGCAAGAGCTTAGGCCTTATTAAGAAACGTTAAGTATATGCAATTGTATAACTGATAAATTATTATAGTTAATATCTTTGGATTTAAGGACAAAAAAAACATTTTCATTCTAAAACTGATACCAGCAGAGTTACCGGTATAGCCTTCGCAGTTTGAACCTGACTCAACTCGATACACATGTTTATTTGTATACAGAACTTTTAAGTGCTGTGTTGTGGAATCTGATTTTCTGTATTGCAGCAATGTCTTTACCCAATTGTTAAAAGGACGGGTACACTTGGGAATTTTTTTATTATTCAAAAGTGTTTGAAATATACAAAACTATGGAACTCAAACCATAAACCTTTTTAGAGTTAGCTGCTAAAAGCCTTTTTCCTCATCATTAATTATGAAGGGGTTTTCCAGAACAAATTGAAAGTACAGGAAGGTCTTGTAAACAATAATTAGGAAATATTCAAAAATGACTTCTTTAAGTTTGCATCGTAAAATAAGATGTATATGCATAAATATTATGAAACAATAGAAATCTTTACATTAACAAGCGATGTGTTTGTCAGAAACACAATGCCCCCTACTGCGCCGCTTTGAAGCCATATATTTGACCTTTGACCTTGAAGGATGACGTTGACCTTTCACCACTCAAAATGTGCAACTCCATGAGATACACATGCATGCCAAATATCAAGTTGCTATCTTCAATATTGCAAAAGTTATTGCAAAAGTTTAACCAAGGTTTAAGTTTGTGACAGACACATACAATGACAGACAGACACATACAATGACAGAGAGACAGGCCTAAAACAATATACCACTGATCATTCGATCTGGGGGCATAGAAAAGAATTAGTGTGGTATAGACTGTAGTTCCCAAATATCTAACACAGGCCTCTTTAGTGATGCCTACCTGAATACACCTGGGTGTAATAGTCCAGTGCTGACACTGCCACAGTTCCTGTATTTGCATGTCCATGCCTCCTTCTGTTACTGTCGGGTGCACAATTGCCTTTGCAGCACTAGTGTTACTGACAGAGGTTACTGGTGCAGGTGCTGGTATTGTGTACTCCTGTCACTTGTGTTGACATTCATTAAATCTGCTGCCTGCCTTAAAAGAACAGCTGCTCTTTGCTGTTGGCTCATATCTGCAAATGTTTTTATGTACATCATTTTTTATTTATAAAAACAAGTCGCTGTTATGTAGTATAATGATAGATTAGAGAGATAATAACTGTTACGTAGTCAGATATGACACTTGCTGATCTAAGTTTCTATACTTTTTTCACAGAAATATGATCTGCTTTGATCATCTAAGTACCATCTTCACGGGAAATCTTCACCCCCCATTATCCTACATGTACTAACATCTTGATGTGTTTGTTCGTATGGTGTTTATGCCCGTGTATTTAACTTACATTGAGGCAAAGATTCACTTAATTATGCTTCCTGGGTTTCACCAGTACTAGGCTAGGGCTCTGCAGTCTCGCCAGAGGAAACTCCCATGAAAAAAATCAGCACCGCATGTGAGGATCATACCCAGAACCCCTGAGTTACAAACCGTAAACATTAACTGGGTCACTGAGCTACACATTATAGATGCAAAGAAAAACAAGATCGATCTACCATTTAAGTCTATAAAAGAAAAATCTTCATTAAATGTGTCTGTTTGAAGACACCTATTAAGTAACTGTTCAACCCGTACTGTGGTCAACTGACACCCATTCTGGTCAACTTATACCTGTTTTTTGGTCAACTGGTACCTTTCCAAAGTCATCTCGTACCCAATATACAGAAATAGGTGTAAGATGTTCAACATATATTGATTATAGTATAAAACAGTATCAGAAATATAAACATTTGAAATGAAAAGAGAACCCATTTAATTCCAGAAAACATAATTATTTTTGTTCTTTAATGAGGTAACTGTGCATACTTATTTTATCACATTGCTTTCCATTTTAATTAGCTCTATAAATGAATTTCTATGCCGTATTGGGGATAAACTAGTAAAAAACAATTAAAATGAATAATTTGAATAAGATACAATTTTACCAACCTAGGTACGATTTTATTAGATAAAGACAGTGTTACGAAGATATGCGATGAAAACAGTATGAAATAAATAGTTAAATTCAAACAAGCCAATAGTTAGACGTTTTGATCATCGTAACCCACCTTCGTTACAATGATATTATGGCCGTATGCCGTATAAATGAAAACAAGATTACGCCCATTAATTTCAAATAGACCTTAATCACAAACCAAATGACAACTCAACGTTCGAAATGGGGATTACAGTCGTATGCAATTTACCTAATAAACAAGTGCAATAAACAAGTAACCTTTACCTGAATAAGAACATTGGAAAATACGTTCGAAACGACGCAGTACAGTAATTCATCTGGTAGATGTATAATACAACACCGTTCTAAATATTAACCTTTTACGAAAACTACCGAAAACTACAGAAAACTCTGGTTCTCCGTCGTGTATGAATTCAGTATTACTAATGCATTCGTCTTAATGCATTCGGCATTCGGCTTACTTCACGTGAGCTGCTGCCTTGTGCTTATTCATTTCGCTTATTAGAACTTACAAAAAATGCCCGTTTCTAGCAATAGTAAGTGTTGAAATGATAATAGTTCAGCAACAAGAAGATAGCCACATGAGCAATTTAACAGAAATAATTCATGTGTCATTAATTCGAAAGAATACATGATTAACATACATCGAGTAAACATTAAAAAGAAATATGCACGCAACATTTCACTGACTGATAGAAAACAAGCATAAAAACGCAAGGAAGACGCAGTTATTTTGTAACAAATAAAATAAAGCAAAATGCAATTGTCTTTTAGCACTATGCAATTGTCATTTAGCAATATGTAATTGTCATTTGGCAACATGAATGGACTGGCGGATATTCCCTTCCATACGATGTAAGTACTTTGAGGTAGTCCGTCAACAATGTAAGTGATATTTTTACCATAAATACTTGTTGTATTACCGCCCAAAAATTGCGACTGCAGTCCGTTTACTGTGCACGTTGTCCGTCGATGGTGTAAAGTAGTCCGTCAACTATGAAGTAAATCAACCATGTAAGTAGTTCGTAAATTTTGTAACCAGTCATTCCACTTTGTGCGTATAATTTCCCCTGGATAAGTATTATCGCCAAGTGTGTTACAATCATTAAACTGTGTAAGTTTTCTCTTAACTGTTTAACCAGTAATTTAATTAAATGAGCAGTCGGTACACCGTGTGAGTATTCATTCAAATGTGTAATCAGTTATTAAACTATCAAGATATTCCGTTAAATGTGCAAGAAATACATCAACTTTGTCAACCTTGTTTCGAATGTGAAAGCTGTCCTTCAACAGTGTAAGTAGACAGGCATCGGTGTAAGTATCCCATCAACTGTGTAAGTATCCCATCAACTGTGTATGTATCCCATTAACTGTGTAAGTATCCCATCAACTGTGTATGTATCCCATCTAATGTGTAACTATCCGATCAACTGCGTATGTATCCTATCAACTGTGTAAGTATCCCATCAACTGTGTAAATATATCATCAACTGTGTAAGTATCCCATCAACTAAGTAAGTATCCATCAACTGGCTTAGTATCCCGTCAACTGTGTAAGTATCCCATCAACTGTGTAAGTATCCCATCAACTGTGTCAGTATCCCATCAACTGTGTAAGTATCCCGTCAACTGTGTATGTATCACATCAGCTGTGTATTTATCCCATCAACTGTGTAAGTTTTCCATACACTGTATAAGTATTCCATCAACTGTGATATAATTTCGCCTGTTGTGTTATTATTACCGGTACGTTCATTGTGTGATCAGTCATTCAGCTTTGTAAGTATTCCATCAATTTAGGTATCCGTCTTTTACCATTTATAATTTAACCGCCAACATTGTAAAATTCCTTCACCCGTGTAAGCATACCGTTAAGTGTTACCATACCGTCCATTGTGAACATGCCCCTTCAACAAGTTCAAATAGACCCCTCAACTATTTAAGTATACCGTTAACTATGTAAGTACATCGTCAACTGCGTACGTATACTATGAACGATTACTATTATATGTGTTCGTATTCTGTCAACAGTGTACTCATCGGTCAATGGTCATATTAATAATGTAAACGTCAATTGTATGCTTTCAAAAACATTTCTTCTTAATACTAATATTGTTTTTGTCAAAATGGTAATTTGAATTGTCCACTAGCGGATCAAGGTTTGGAGGGATGTGGGCGAACTCGGCGAATGTCCACCCCGCCTCCCTCCTGCGAAATCGGCGAATGTCTATCCCGCCTCCCTCCTGCGAACTCGGTGAATGTTCATCCCTCCTCTCTCCTGCGAAATCAGCGAATGTCCACCCGCATCCCTCCTGTGAACTCGGCGAATATCCATCCCGCCTCCCTGCTGCGAACTCGGTGAATGTCCAACCTGCCTCCCTCCTGCGAACTCGGTCAATGTCCATCCCGCCTCCCTCCTGCGAATTCGGCGAATGTCCATCCCGCCTACCCCCTGCGAACTCGGTTAATGTCCATCCAGCCCCCATCCTGCGAATTCGGCAAATGTCCATCCCGCAACCCTCCTGCGAACTCGGTGAATGTCCATCCCGCCTACCCCCCGCGAACTCGGTTAATGTCCATCCAGCCTCCCTCCTGCGAATTCGGCGAATGTCCATCCCGCAACCCTCCTGCGAACTCGGCGAATGTCCATCCCGCCTCCCTCCTGCGAATACGGTGAATGACAACCCCGCATCCATCCTGCGAACTCGGGGAATGTCCACCCCGCATATCTCATGCGAACTCGGCGAATGTCCACCCGCCTCCTTCCTGCGAACTCGGCGAATGAACTGCCCGCCTCCCTCCTGCGAACTCGGTGAATGTCTAGCCGCCTCCCTCTGCGAACTCGGTGAATGTCCGACCCGCTTCCCTAATGCGATCTCGGCGAATGTCCATCCCGCCTCCCTCCTGCGAACTCGAGGAATGTCCACCCCGCCTCCCTCCTGCGAACTCAACGAATGTCCATCCCGCCTTCCTCCTGCGAACTCGGCCAATGTCCACCCGCTTCCCTGCTGCGAACTCAACGAATTTCCATCCCGCCTTCCTCCTTCGAACTCGGGGAATGTCCACCCCGCCTCCCTCCTGCGAACTCAACGAATGTCCATCCCGCCTTCCTCCTGCAAACTCAACGAATGTCCATCCCGCCTTCCTCCTGCGAATTCGGGGAATGTCCACCCCACCGCCTTCCTGCGAACTCAACGAATGTCCATCCCGCTTTCCTCCTGCGAACTCAACGAATGTCCATCCAGCCTTCCTCCTGCGAACTCGGGGAATGTCCATCCCGCCTTCCTCCTGCGAACTCGGCGAACGTCCATCCCGCCTCCCTCATGCGAACTCGGCGAATGTCCACCCGCCTCCCTGCTGCGAACTCGGTGAATGTCCATCCCGCCTCCTTCGTGCGAATTCGGTGAATGTCCATCGGGCCTCCTTCCTGCGAACTCGTTGAATGTCAATCCAGCCTCCCTCCTGCAAACTTGGTGAATGTCCACCCCCCGCCTCCCTCTAGCGAACTCAACGAATGTCCATCCCGCCTTCCTCCTGCGAACTCGGTGAATGTTCATCCCTCCTCTCTCCTGCGAACTCGGCGAATTTTCAACCTGCCTCCCCGCTGCGAATTCGGTGAATGTCCATCCCACCTCCTTCTTGCGAATTCGGCGAATGTCCATCGGGCCTCCTTCCTGCGAACTCGTTGAATGTCAATCCAGCCTCCCTCCTGCAAACTTGGTGAATGTCCGACCCCGCCTCCCTCTAGCAAACTCAACAAATGTCCATCCCGCCTCCATCCTGCGAACTCGGCGAATGTCCATCCCGCCTCCCTCCTAAAAACTCGGCGAATGTCCATCCCGCCTCCCTCCTAAAAACTCGGCGCATGTTCATCGGCACCCCTCTTGCGAACTCGGTGATTGTCCATCCCGCCTCCCTACTGCGAACTCAGCGAATGTCCACCCCGCCTCCCTCTTGCGAACTCAGCGAATGTCCATCCCGTCATCTTCTTGCGAACTCGGTGAATGTCCATCCCACCCATTCCTGCGAACTCGGCGAATGTCCATCCCGCTTTCCTCCTGCGAAATCGGCGAATGTCCATCCCACCCCCTCATGCGAACTCGGCGAATGTCCATCCCGCCTTCCTCTTGCGAACTCGGCGAATGTCCAACCGCCTTCCTCCTGCGAACTCGGTGAATGTTCATTCCTCCTCTCTCCTGCGAACTCGGCGAATTTTCAACCCGCCTCCCTGCTGCGAACTCGGTGAATGTCCATCCCGCCTCCTTCGTGCGAATTCGGCGAATGTCCACCCGGCCTCCTTCCTGCGAACTCGTTGAATGTCAATCCAGCCTCCCTCCTCCTGCAAACTTGGTGAATGTCCACCCCCGCCTCCCCCTAGCGAACTCAACGAATGTCCATTCCGCCTCCCTCCTGCGAACTCGGCGAATGTCCATCCCGCCTCCCTCCTAAAAACTCGGCGAATGGCCATCCCGCCTCCCTCTTGCGAACTCAACGAACGTCCATCCCGCCTCCCTCCTGCGAACTCGGCGAATTACCATCCCGCCTCCCTCCTGCGAACTCAGCGAATGTCCATCCCGCCTCCCTCTTGCGAACTCGGCGAATGCCCACCCCACCTCCCTCCAGACCTTTAGCAGCCATTAATATAAGAGCATATAAAAAAGTGAAAATTGAAAAGGATTAATATGCCTACTCTTTTTACTCTTTTATAAATATGTCGTCTAAAAACTTCGGTTATATGTACAATACCACTACGACATGTGCAAATTAACCACCATTTTTTACTAAGTAAGGCCTTTAAACCTGATTTTCAATCAAAGTCGGGTAAATCCGGATGTTTCCGTGTCCCTTCGTGACGTTCTGGGACCATTCCATGTGAACTTTGTAACTATTCTGCAATCTTCTGAATTTCGCGGTGCCACATTCAAATAAGAACCAATTCGTCGTCAGAGTTTTGGACGTTTTGAAATTTAGACGATACATTTTTTTCCGCGACGATTTTGGGATATTTACAAAATGTGTCAACTGTCCGGAATGTTCAAAAACCTTTCGCAAATGTTTTGGCCGTTTCATCAAGCTTTGTTAAGGGTTCTTATCGTTTTATCCATCCTTCGAGTATTCTGTAAGATGCGGAAGGACACTAGAAAGCTTAAAGAAGATGGGAAGGTTATGATCCTCTCAGGATTGATAAATTAAACAAAGAACTTTCGGAGACCATTCCCACTATCTGGGGGTCGAGTGTATTTTTGAGAAAGATCTTTTCCAAACGACATCTTAGTGGAGCTCAGTGCTGTCATTTTGCATCCTGTGGTATCTGGCCATCAAGAACTTTGGCAGAAGGTTTTCCGAAGATATTGAGGTTATATCGACGAGTGCAAGAACTCTCCAAATGGTTGTGGATGATTTGACGAACGTTCCGAAACCGCCCCGAGTTGAAAATACGGCGTCAAAATTTCGAACTGTTGAATGTCGGAGTTTTTTTAACTTTTGATTCCGATCAGGCTCCAGTGGCTTCATATGGTTGCTGCAGTGTAATGATCAGACATGAAATAGTCCCAAATCGTCGCTAAGACAACTAGAAACACCATGATTTTGGTGAATTGGCTTCGGGATTCTATTGGACATTTCTAGTGGCTACACCTTGGTATTTTGCATTATTGTATTTGCATTGCCGATTTTTCTTCAAGGTGTATGCTACATAAGGATATTTCTTGCGGCCGTAGGGCACACCAAGCGCAGCGCCAAGGTGGCGCCACTGGTTGCACAGCGGTCGCATGTCAGCGTGGAACCTGAGTCCTCCACGACCAGCACTGTCTCCACGGAAGTGCATTCACATTTCCAACCGACATCTTAGTGGAGCTCAGTGCTGTCATTTTGCATCCTGTGGTATCTGGCCATCAAGAACTTTGGCAGAAGGTTTTCCGAAGATATTGAGGTTATATCGACGAGTGCAAGAACTCTCCAAATGGTTGTGGATGATTTGACGAACGTTCCGAAACCGCCCCGAGTTGAAAATACGGCGTCAAAATTTCGAACTGTTGAATGTCGGAGTTTTTTTAACTTTTGATTCCGATCAGGCTCCAGTGGCTTCATATGGTTGCTGCAGTGTAATGATCAGACATGAAATAGTCCCAAATCGTCGCTAAGACAACTAGAAACACCATGATTTTGGTGAATTGGCTTCGGGATTCTATTGGACGAAAGGTTTAAGGTCAAACCTAAATATAATGATTAAAATAAACAAGAACCGTCTTTGACGTCAAAAGTTGTAGAAGTGGCAAACTCCGGTTATATAAGAACCCAAATATGTGCAAAATAGGTCGGTCAGTACCGTTTGAGTGCTTTATAGTTATTGTTGGTCGAATTTCAACTGACCGTTCTTTGCTAATCCGAGTGAGTCATTAGCAAACTATGCCTTCACATGTGTATGAGGCAGCGCAGCGTATTTCCTTGTTTATAGTTCCTGATGTAAGTGTATGAGGCAGCGCAGCGTATTTCCTTGTTTATAGTTCCTGATGTAAGTGTATGAGGCAGCGCAGCGTATTTCCTTGTTTATAGTTCCTGATGTAAGTGTATGAATCACAGAATGCTCAGTCCCATTGAAAGAGTGAAATATATCCTGATATCATGTGACATGATTCCATGGTAACGGAAATCGAGTCGAAATTAATTTACTCGCTTTTGTTCTTTGAAAATCGTGACATTTAATAATGCTTGTCTACAGACTGATATAATTCGCATGGGAAATATGTTATTTACGTGTCTGAAAAAACCCGATGCTTTATGACCACAATATAACTACTAGAAACATCTATTAAAAACAGACGTAGCTGATGTTTCTTTTGTTGTGATTTTATATCGTGATATTTTATAAAATGTTGTTAGTGTCACGTTTATTGTCACCTTTAAAGGGCGTCGCACAACATTCAACGCGACACAACACTCGATAAAGACCTAGTTCATTCAATTTTGTATTCAATATGTTTTCATAACATTTCGCGAAAATCCGGTAATCAAATCTTAAAGTGACAAAAGAAACAAAAATAGCACATGCAGTAGAAATTGAGTTCGTCAGTACATACGCAGTGCACTCGATGATACACTAAATGAGTTATCATCATTCATTTATAACGAACAGAATTTTGCACTTCATGAGGCAATTGTTTATAGTTCTCATAAATGCAAATACAAGTTATGTACTTCAAATTTGAAAAAGGCTTCTGATTGTAATTTAATGAACATTTATAACGCGAGTGTGTGTGTTTTTTATCATAATAACTTCGTCGCTATATTTTCGTTTGTCGTTGCAGGCATATCGCTGCTTCTGTTGCCATTCAGTCTATTCGCTGTGGTTTCCCAACATCTTGAGTATTCGGGGAGATGGTGTCAAGCACAAGGCTTCCTTTTCAACGTGTTCGTTGTCACCCAACAGTTTGCACTTCTCACGATTTCACTGGACCGCAACTACGCGATCATGAACTCCCTCCGTTACCCGAACGTCTTCACACAGCCCCTATGCGTTACATTTATAGCAGCATCATGGGTGTTGGCTATAATTGTAAGCATACCACCGTTAGTGGATTCCGGTCTTGGAAGATATGCATTTCACAGGAATCATTTCCTTTGTTCAATTGATTTTGACATTTCTAGTGGCTACACCTTGGTATTTTGCATTATTGTATTTGCATTGCCGATTTTTCTTCAAGGTGTATGCTACATAAGGATATTTCTTGCGGCCGTAGGGCACACCAAGCGCAGCGCCAAGGTGGCGCCACTGGTTGCACAGCGGTCGCATGTCAGCGTGGAACCTGAGTCCTCCACGACCAGCACTGTCTCCACGGAAGTGCATTCACATTCGATTGAGTGCAAGGCTGTCAGAACAATATTCATTATTGCGATAGCTTTCATGATTTGTTGGGTACCTTACTTCGTTGAAATAATCAAATCAATGAACGGTGAAAAGATCAACCCGAATTTCAGTGCCGCTTCAATCTGCTTTCTGTTCGCAGCTGGCATACTGAATCCACTAATATACGCGTACATGAATCGCGTAACACGACGAGAGATCGGTCGCTTTGTGTGTGGCAGTTCGATGTCCCAAGATTCCGAAGACTTTGCGTCTACCAGCATGAGCACGCACACCTCCACGTGGGGCACACAACCCAAGGTCCGCAGCAAAAGTATTGCGACGAACAATGACATGTGCACAATACATGAGGTTCCCGAGGAAAGTGTCTTTCCTCGCGAAGTGGACCGCCGCCCGCCCGCCGGTACTTCATCAAGTCACTTGTGTTCGCCTGGACAACAAAGCTTTTCAAGTACAGATCATTTCGTTGTCGAAACTGGAAATGCTACGGCTATAAACAGCACTGAAATTGTGATGGAAACTGAAAATACAGCCAGTGGCAGCTATGACGGAGCAGGCCCATCTACAGAAGGAACGGCTCTTCATTCCGGGCAATCATATTGGAAAATTATTAATAGCGAACGGTTTAAGGAGCAGCGAAGACAGACATTACCAAAGGAGAATGACGGTCCCTCATATTTTTCTGTAAGGGGACGTCGGCGTAAGCGCGACTGTGGCTCCTTCTTGTACTTTGAGAACGGCGGCGGTAAGTCCAAGAGGAACCAGGTGCAAAGCATCTCTGTTAGAGTACCAAACATTCAATTGCGATTGTCAGTAAAAGAAACCGATCTAGATAAAATTCATAAATTGTCTGTCAGGTCTAATTTTGAATACGAGCGTAAGGACAGGTCGAGGAGTTTGCAACAAGCTAGTCAAAATGTGGGTATGCACGCAAGGGCGGCTCGTATGCAACAGGCCAGTACAAACCCAAGCTCATACCGCGGATCGGTAAGTGGACCTGATGTCACGGAAACACAAACTCCAGGTGAATACGAAAGGGGCAATCGGTTGATAAATATTGCATCAATGAAAAGTGTTTTGACCAAATCTTTTGAAAACCTGTCGAGAATAGATACACTTGTTGATCAGCCGTATGACGGGGGCCGTTGTAAATCCGAGCCGTGTGCACTCAATCGGGTAATGAAAGGCTAAACAATATTCATCGTTAGTATGTATACAATATTTATAGCGTGGAAGAACACCCACGCAGCAACGTCAGGAACAACGCGTGTAGATAATACCAGCACTCACATGGTCAATACTTCATCCGTATGATACAACACTTATTATATTGCAAACATTACGGGATGTTCAATGCCTTGGATCAGTATCCATTTAGCACTCAAGTTTTCTTCTTATTTTTGAATGCTTGATAAAGTACCATTTGCAGAATTATGTTTTACTTACTTTTTTAAGTGTCTATATTCTGTATTTTGTAATTAAACGTTTAAAAATGTGTCCAAAAGCGTTTTCGTATTGTGTGTGATTTGAAAACGCAATGGTGTTGCATGACCGGAATAATTTAAGTTAACACCGTCAAAGTCGTGACATAATGGGGTTCACTTTTACACCCGAGCTGATATAACTAATACACCGTGACATCGTAGGATAGAAGTTGAATTGTATACAGAAACGTTCATGAAATAACTTCATTATAATATGCCGGTACTAGATACTACAATATTTCATAAAAACAAATGATCTGAAAATTAAAGCCACAGCAGAGATAGAACAACGAAATATCAGTACGTGAGCTTCAACTATTGGCGCTACTGCTAATGAGACGTCAGAAGTACAAGTAGATTTTTCACTTTGAGCACCGAAAATGCACAAATGAAGGCGTTTTTTGTCGTTTATTAGGTGAGAAATTAATTGTGTATCATTAAACAAGATAAACGAAAATATGTCAATGTCTACTGACTTTTCATCTGTTAGCGGAATCACTATGTTTGTCTTACTGGTATTATCGTCAAGCCTGCGCAATCATATTTTTACACTTTCAACTTTTCTTCAAACACTTATATTATCAGTAAGTAATAAAGATCGGTTCGGTACTTTTGTGACACAACCAGCAATTAAATTAATCCAGGCATTTGGACCATAGCTTTATGGTACGCGTGTGCGCATGTCTGGTTGAGTTCTATGTCTTCTGTCTCCAAAACGAATATAGGTCAGACAGACGCTAATTAATACGAACTCGTATACATATTGATTAACAATCATTTAAGCCATGTTCTCTTAACCATTCCAACATTAAAACTTGTTTTTCCAATTATCTGATAATGTTTTTCCTTACATCTTGTTGTCAATTTAAAGGTAATGAGGTTCGTTAAGCAGTCGTTTCGTTTCCTTATCGTGACTTAATTATTGATGCCCCAGCATGAAACCAGCCACGCGATATCGCTCGCTACATCAGTGTCGCTCTATTGGTCATTGTCGGCTCGGGTACTACTTAAATGTAACCCGGCTACTCTTAAGTATTCTGAAATGTACCCCGGGTACGGAAAAAATACTTAAACGTACCCGGAAATTTTAACGCTAAATCGGTCGTTGTTGGCTATTTTCTTCAAATTAAGTATGTTCATAATAATGTCAATATTTAATAAAATATCATCTATATTATCGAAACTAATACTAAAAAATGCATGTTGAGGCAGGTAATGTTCAAAAATAATTTTGTTTCGTATTCCGTGTCGCATTTAACGACATCGCATTTTGAGCGGGAATAAAACTCGGGTTTAGTCTAAATTGACCTGGTACGTTTAAGTATTGTTTCCATACCCGGGGTACATTTAAATATACTTAAGAGTACCCGATGTACAATTAATTAGTACCCGAGCCGACAATGACCAATTGAGCATCAGAGACATGTGGGTGTGACGCTGCTCAACGTACACAATAGACACAGTCGGGATTCCATATCTAACCCCCGTTCACACATAGCTGCGACTTTACGACGATCATCCCAATCAAGCCACGATCTGAAAAAAGGATCGAGGCCGATCGGAGTCTTACAAAACAGTCTACGTCACAATTACTAAGTTACTACACAATATCAGATGTATTATTGAATATGAAATATGACGGACATATGTACAAATATGATCGAAAAAATTCGTATACAAGAGCAGACGATATATGGATAAGACATTTATTATATCATTGTTTTTAGTGATATTTAATTAAAAAAAAGACATTTATGGGGTTAGTGACAGTGTAGGGCATGTCGGTGAAATAAATTGAATATTTCTGAGCAATTTCAATAACAATGACACACCATTCAAACAAAAGATATAGCGATTGCGTGTCAAAAAATAACAACAAACAAGCCAATAATGAAAAGTCAGAGACAAATATTAAAAACAAAATCAACAGGGCTTAATACATAGTCAATTATAATAAATACTTTTCACGAGATAACTCAAGAAATCATTATGGAATTCTTCCATTTATAATCATCACTCGACACGAAGCTGATACAATTAATGTCAGAGTTCTATATTTCGATAGCACGTACACATAAGTAAATAGATCATTAACCCATTTATGCCTAGCGTCTAGAAAAAGGCCTTGGCAAACAGCGTAGACCCAGATGATACGCCGCATGATGCGGCGTCTCATCAGGGTCTGCGCTATTTGCTTAAAGGAATTTCTGTAAGAAATATTCTAAATATAGTAGTATATACTAGACATCCCTAATTTTGGAAATAAATTGATTCAATTTAGAAGGATGGGGGAGTCCACTAGGCATAAATGGGTTAAACGATGCACGCATTGTCAGAGCGAGACAATAGTTGAACATTTCACTATTTGGGGTCTGTTATGAGTCGACATACCTTTGAGTATGCCTTGTCCTCCGACCCCACGTTTGATAAGATTCACCTCAGTATGGTCATACTTTAACATAAGGAATTTAAATAATATTTAAAATCTCGAATATTGTTTTATTACTTGCGTACGTATTTTTCGAAGATAAAAAGTCCTCTTTGGCTGTATTATTTTAGAATAGTGGAGTTTCTCCCTATACTATCTTAATCCTTTTTTCTATGGATAATAATAATAATAATAATAATAATAATAATAATAATAATAAAAGCTTTATTTACAGAAGGTTACACATTAAGACAATGACACATTATACATATTATGCAGATGAATCAATACTTTTTTACCATGTGGCCTTCTTAAAATAACATACACACATAGGTCTATAACAAGTAAAACATTCAAACAATATTTTCTTACACCTATACATAACACACATTTTGTCTTTTAGACAGACACACATGAAATAACATTGATTAGAAAATAACATGACATATCATTGATTAGAAAATAAATGTGCTTTATATTGCCTTTTAAAAGCAGAAATAGAGCATGACATTCTTATTCCAATTGGTATACTGGTCCAGATATTCATGCTATGGTATGAAAAAGCTCGTTTCGTATAATCTGTATTTGCTTTGGTATTAACAATAGCGTTATGGGTGGCAGATCTTAAGTTATAGTTGAGATTTTGAGAAAAAGTTATAATATCATTTATATATTCTGGAGTCTGATTGTTGACACATTTATATATTAAGATTGCCGTGTGGTATTTACATCTATTATTTAACGAAAGCCAATTAAGTTGTAAAAACAAATCTTTGGATGGTGTTCTTTTTGGCTTTTGTAAAATGACTTTCGCTGCGCGTTTTTGTAAATCATTCACTTTTGTTAAATTGGTTTTATTAGCGTTGCCCCAGATCGTACAACAATCATCGAAATTGGTTAGAATATATGAATTATGAAATAATTTCTTCATATCAAACGTGAGATAATTTGATATCTTTTTAAGCAGAGATATTTTGCTGCTTATTTTAGAGCATATTTTATCAATGTGTACTTTCCATTGCAGATGTTTGTCGATATAAAGTCCTAAAATATTATGGCTAGTGACATTCTCAATAGCATTATTATCTATTTTTAGATTAAGGTTGATATTCTTAATTTTTTGTTTTGAGCCAATAAGCATGCATTTTGATTTATTAGGGTTTATCATCATGTTATTGAGGGTGCACCATTTTTGTATGAAATAAATATCATTTTGTTAGTTAGTCTGAATTTCGGAAGGATTGAACCCTGTAGCATATAGTGTCGAGTCATCAGCGTACAAGTCTATGTCTGATTGGTTTTGTAATAACCCTATATCATTTATATAAATAAGAAACAAGAGAGGGCCCAAAATAGAACCTTGAGGGACACCACTCTTAAAAGTTAGAGGGGTAGAAAAACTAGTTTAACGCATTGTTGTCTTTGACTAAGATAAGACCGAAAAAGGGACAAGGTACCATCTGAAAAGTGATGAAGTTTTAGTTTGTACAACAGAACTCCATGATCTACTAAATCAAAAGCTTTTTTCATGTCAATAAAAACAGAACCAATACAATTACCATTATCTATATCTTTTAGCCACTCATCAATGAGTCGAATCAGTGCTGTTTGGCAAGAATGATTTTCTCTAAACCCTGACTGATGTTTATTTAACACATTTGTTACACGAAAGAATTCTTTTAATTCATTTGATAGATGTCTTTCGAATATCTTTGATATAGTTGGCAAAATTGAAATCGGACGATAGTTATTACAGTCCTCTCTGTCTGAGCCTTTATATCTTGGTAGAACATACGCTTCTTTTAACAAATCGGGGAAAATTCCTGTACAAATACTATTATTTATTATCGAGGTTATTGGTAAAACAATATGCTAACCACAGTATTTTATAATATTTGCACCGATCCCGTCGATTCCCGTAGCCTTGTTAACATTTAAATTGCTAATTATTTTACTTACTTCGAGAGGGGTAATGTAATTTATAGAAAATTCATGCTGTTTAAAGGATTTGTCGAGATATAGCTTTAAATAAGAAAAGTTTTCTTCGTGAAATTTCAGCTTATCAACAATGTTTGATATGTTTGTAAAATGCTCATTTAAGGCAATTAGGATCCTACTTTTGCCCTCAACATACACACCGTTCACTAAAATTTTATTTGGCAAATTCACTCCGCAGTTTTGATCATTGTCATTATTAGATATATTTTTCAAATTTTTCCAAATATGTGCCGTACTAGTACCATTTTTAACAGCATTGTTGTAATATTCTTTCTTGCTTTTGCGAATTAATGCCGTAGTTTTATTTCGTAACAGTTTATAATTGCCCCAGTCTTTAATTTTGCGGAAATGATCTCTATCGCGCATACTTTTAATAACTTCTTGGTTTATCCATTTTGGCATATGTGTGCTTTTTATTCTCTTTTGCTTGTAAGGGGCGTGCTTTTTTAAAACGCTATTCAAAATTCTATATAAAGATTGAAGGGACATATTTGGATCTTGAACAGTTTCAATTAAATTTAGTTGCAAAATCATCGGAAATCAGATATTACAAACTTTTTAAAGCATATATATCTAATATTAGAGTGAGTGCCTTGTTTCCAGATTTTATAGTTAATTTTCCTTGTCATGCATACCGGATAGTGGTCGCTTATAGATATTTGTGGGACATAAGTAGCACTTACTCTGTCTGTTCGATTAGTATATCTATGATCAATTATTGAAGACGATTTATCTGTGACTCTGGTTGGTGTGTTTACCAGTTGCACGAGGCCATGCTTTAATACAGTTTTTGACCACAATTTGCATTCATAGGACTTGCTGTCAGCAATGTATTTAAAATTGAAATCACTTAATATGTGATACTCAATGTTTAAACCCTCAAACTTATCAAGTAATGCATCAAACTTTTCTATCTATTTCTGCGTTTCATTAGGTGGACGATAGATAAAATTTAATAGAAAAGATTTTGTGTTTTTAAAGCATATCTCAATACATACATATAATTCAATCTCATCAGGCTCTAAGTCTGGTCTATGTTTAAATGGTACATGGTTACCTATATAAAGCAAGATTCCGCCACCCTTTTTTTTACTTCTGTCTTTACGAATGTATGTAAAATTCGGAATATTTAAATTTACATCAGACAAATTTTCGTTTAAAAATGTTTCACAAAAACCAATAACATCCACATAACATTTTTGAGACAACAAAACGTACTTAATTTCATCAAGTTTTGGCAAAAAGTGTTGAATATTTAAACTTACGATATGAAGTCCCTTTTTAGAAAATTCTAAGGTAGACCCTGCTGAATCATCTTTATCCTCGCAAATATTTAATCCTTCATTTGCAATAGGGTTTGAGAATGAAACATCATTATTATTGCATGACATATTATTACATTGTTCTGAGTAATCAGAATCTTTAATACTGGCATCAAAGACACGGTCTATATCACCATATTTAAGCACTATTTTGGATTCATTACATATACAAATCTTAAAGGGGCCTTTTCACAGATTTTGGCATTTTTTAACTTATTCATTAAATGCTTTATATCGATAAATGTAAACATTGGATCGTAAAAGCTCCAGTAAAAAATCAAGAATAAAATTATAAAAAGGAAAAAAACATTGCCCGGACCAGGTTTCGAACCAGTGACCCCTGGAGTCCTGCCAGAGTCCTGAAGTAAAAACGCTTTATCCTACTGAGCTATTCCGCCGTGTACACTTACTGAACGTAATTTATACCTTATATAAGCAATCTTCGTAGTTTCACAAAATTTAACGACAAAAACAGAACTCTCCAAATTATTCAATCGTTTCGCGTTGCAACGCTTTATAATTTTTAGGTTTTAAAATCGTCAAAAGATGCATATAATGGCTATATTAGACCATGGTAAATGTTCAGTATTACTGTTTCCTCGCAAATATCATAACTAAAACGAAAATTTGCGAATCTGAACCAACTTTTTTCAATTTTGTCAATTTACCAAAGCGTGAAAAGATCCCTTTAAAATTACAATTTTCACAAACCTTGTTAAGTGCTTTAAATTTGTTGTGTATCAGTACATGTTTGTGTCTGTCTACGCGTTCCTACTGAGCCGAGCTCAATCGTCTGCATTCACAAGTGTAGTGATTATTGTAATGACAGTACTCACAATGTCTTTGTTGTTGCCCATAATTACTACTATTCTTATATGAATGTAGATTATTCTTCTTGCCATCCCTACCGTCACGTGAATCGCCATTCCTTGAGCCTTTATTGGATGCGTAATTTCGGAAACCGTTACTTCCTGTTTGCGTCTGATAGTCATCTCGCCCGTCACGTGAGTCGCCATTCCTCAAGCATGTTGCATGATCTCCGTAGCCGTAACTGTCGGTTTGCGTCCGAAAACTGCCTCTTCCGTCACGTGAATAGCCATTTCTCGAGCCTCGTCCTGGTGCGTTACTTCCGTTTTGCAACTGATAGTCACGTGAATCGCCGTTTCTCGAACTGCCTCGGTCAGGAGCATAATTAACGTAACCATTACTTCCGGATTGAGTAGAGTGAGGAGTTACGCTACGATTAGCTTGTCGATCTTGTAGTCCGCTCGTCTTCTGTTTTATGATGTTTACGGCTTTGTTTATGTTAGCCACTAGCGTACTGCAGCCTCTAGCGTGCAGATGTATCCCATCTCTGCCATACAAATGTTGAGCCATGTTACCATTTCCATAAATAAAGGATGTATACAGTTCAATAGATTGCGCATCTGTTTCTTCGCATATTTGTTTAATTATATCACTCAGTGGAACTACATCTGCATCTCGTCTTGGGGCAACTGTGCACAAGTATACAGCGCAGTTATGTCCGTTTAGTTCATGTAGCAGTTGCTTTATTTCACGATATGCTTTTCTTGGGTCTCCTCCTTCCGCATTCCCACCAATATATATTATCACATTTTTGTATTTTGTCATGTCCCATGAATCCAGTGTTAAACGAATGTCTTTAATTTTCCGCCCTGGTAGAGTTTTAATGTGTGTATTTTTATTCAACCCACGCCTGTTAATTCCGCTTAGAATTGAGTTACCTATTATTAGAGTTTTATCTGATATATCTGTCGTGTCCACAGTATCAGTATTTTCATCGAGTTTTTGTTCCGTTGGAGACTGTTCTCTCTCTTTTCTTTCATGTCCGCTTCCATTATTATTACTTTTTTTCTGATTGAGGTGTTTCCGTCGTAGCTCTTTCGCGTTCACTGCGTTCATTCTGTACCAACCGTTCCACCATATTCGCTGTCGATGGGGTTATTTTCTTTATAGTATCATGCACTGATTGTAATTTTCTGTGAAGTGCGTCGTTGGCTTGTTTCATATCTTTACTGAGTTTATCCGTACTCTGACTAATTGTTTGTACTTTATCTGTTGATTGCTGGTTAGCTAACGAGATTGTATTTTTAACACTTGCAATTTCATCTCTTAACTGTGAAAGTTGCAATCTAGTCTCCTGTTGGAAATTGTTCAATCGGAATTTTGTATCTAACAGCATTCATTCATCATCTTCATTTCCTTTAAAATTTTCGGGAGTCCTGTTCACAAATACTGTCTAGAAGCGTTTCAGATTCATCAACTCCATACGTTACAGACATTTTCGGTGTTGGGCGCTCGGGATTTCTACGCTCCAAGTATGATAGTATTTGCTGTTTCATGTATTCATTTAATTCACCTATTGATTTATTATTTGACCGAATGTCAGTTTTCATTATTTGGAGAATTTTTGGAAGGTCTGTGTCAAAGAAGTGAGCCACGTTTCTACCATTTATCAAGCATGATGAAGTCGTGTGGTACATGTTAAACGTGTACAAGTGGTTCTTCTCATCCGCGACTTTATAACTAAGCTCCACTTTATTTGATTTTCTGTCATTTGCTGGTTTACATAAGTACTTATACTTAAGTGAATTGTCTGAAAAATACTTCTTGCTAGCAAATTTTAACAGTTCATAAGTACCTGTGTTTAGTACGAGTTTTGTTCCTCCGTTTGTTTGTATAATTTCTAACGGTTCTTTTTCAGTAGATCTTAATTTCTTCTTCATTTTTTACATTTTCATTCAGACTGTAATTTCTCACTTCCACATATTGTTCGCCCTCGCCAGAATTGATTGTCAATGGCGTAAGTTCATAATTATTAATTTTCCTTTCTTTCTCTTCCATTTTTAGTTTTTTTCTCAACAGACGAGCTTCATTAATGTCAAATAATTTGATTTTTGCATGAACTTCCGGTTGATCTTGCGCGACCGCTGAATCTTCGTTGTCCATTTTTTGCCGTCAACAATCACTTACGAAAATAGTTGTAACATGTAAATGTAGAGAATTTTTTAAGCTTTCTTCCACACTATTTTTGTTTAATTTACTTTATTTATGACCGAAATATTAATTATTTTCAATTTTTAACTTAACGTCCTTTTTAAACTTGTTTATCCGGACTTAACGTCATAATCTCATTTGATAGGAATGAATCCTGAAATCGTGGCATGGAGGATATGGTGTCCACCTAGCGACCGGTAGTTAACGTGGCCTGGTGGGTATAGTGTCCACCTAGCGACCGGTAGTTAACGTGGCCTGGTGGATATGGTGTCCACCTAGCGACCGCTAGTTAACGGGTCCGATCCCCACAATGGACGCCTCCTCCCCCAAAGACGCCAAGTACTGGTTCTAGTCCCAGGAAACGGACACAGGAAAGGGCAATTCAAATAAGCCCTACATTTCCTACACAATCGAGCTAAAATAAATGGGTTTACACTAAACTTATCATGAAATTATATTCTAATATTCGTATTTTCTCATTCAAATTAATTCGAACATTCGATTATAAACCCCTATATTGAACGTTTACTTTTACCCTTCCAAAATATGATGGTCAAATACATTTGTTGCATAGAACAAAATATTGCGCCATACGCACGAATAAATTATAGTGAATTATTGAACGCCTGAATTGTAATGTTGTTTTGATACCTGGTTTCGGTGTTATGATATGATAAAGGTATCATAGTTTTAAGCGATGCATGCTTTTTATCCCCGCCGAAAAAAAATTCGGAGGGGATATAGTAATAGTCTCCGTCCGTCTGTCCTTCCGTCCGAAAATTTGTCCAGAGCATAACTCCAAATCTATTCAATGGATATACTTTAAACTAAGAATATTAACAGATGGCAACTAGGAGAAGTGCAAGTACCAAGAACCATAACTCTATCTACCTTAGTTTTTGAATTATCTCTCCTTTTATATTATTTAAAAGTAAATTTTTGTCCGAAGCATATCTCTAAATCTACTTAAGGGATTTACTTGATACTTAAAATATAAACAAATGACAAGTAGGAGAAGTGCAGTGACTAAGAACCATAACTCTATCTACCTTAGTTTTTTAATTATCTCCCTTTATTTAATTTCAAATTAAATTTTTGTCCGGAGCATAACTCTAAATCAACTGAAGGGATTTACTTGAAACTTGAAATATAAACAGATGGCAAGTAGGAGTAGTGTAGTGACTAAGAACCATGACTCTATCTACCTTAGTTTTGGAATTATCTCCCTTTATTTAATTTCAAAGTATTTTTTTGTCAAGAGCATAACTCTCAATCTACTTAAGGGATTTACTTGAAACTAGAAATATAAACAGATGGCAACTATGAGAAGTGCAGTAAACATGAACCATAACTCTTTTGGACGAAGTTTTTGAATTACCTCCCTTTATTTCTTTATTTGTTGTATTTATTTCTTTTTTAAAAATATTTATATTTATTTATTTATAATTTTCAATTATATTTAATTTAATTTCATAAATATAAATATTTTAGCTTTTCAATTTTTAATATTTCCCTTTATATAATTTTACAATAAGATTTAAATTTGGACACTGAAGTATTCACTGTAAAATGAATAGATGAGTTTAAGGAAAAATACAGTGATCAAGAACAGTAACTGTTTATAGTCTTCTGTTTTAATTACCTCCCTTTCTTTCATTTCCATATATGTTATTCTCCATAGCAGAACTCCAACACTATATAACTACCGGTAATTGATCCTTGAAATATAAATAGATGACACAGGTGCCATGTTTTACAAATATTATTCTACTCTCTAAAACAAATGTTGTTATACAAGCAAACACATATCGGCGGGGTTTTGGCACTACTGTGACAAGCTCTTGTTATTCTACACTTGCAGACAGTCTTTCCACGCTTCCCACACGAATGACGTGAACATGTACATGCCCGCATACTTCCCGCTGTTTTTTTTTGTATTGAAGGATAAAATATTTACACACATAAATTTAAAACTTGAATGATGTCTACAAGATAAAGTCATCTAATACAACTGCGGATTGCAGTTCCTCTCCATGTCTGGAAGACTTGTTATTCGGCTGCTTATTAAAGCAATCTAGTACAATGAAGCCATGTATTCTTGTTCATTGATTGCAGCTCTTATCAACATACTGACTCACACACGAAAACCGTCCGCAACAAAACTAAAAACATATTCTTTTTTTGGAAAACGCTTCTGGGTTTATTTACTAAATACTAATTGTTAACAACACTTTCTCATTATACACACTGAGTTCGGCTCGCTGAACTTGTCACGGAAGTAAGCATGCACTTACATTAAAAGGATCTCCCCATGAGTCTTCAATTATTTATAATTGGTATGTTGTTGTAAATTAAGTGTTTTTGAACAAGAGTTGCCTTTGTCCTGAGCCCCTGGAGTTCATTATTTGCTATATTCAAGAGAATCAACAGCAATAGAGGTAAGATTCATGGTAGTATCCTTGGTTAACCCTTTGCATGCTGGGAAATGTGTCGTCTGCTAAAATGTCGTCTGCTGAATTTCTAAAATTAGCATTTTTTTATTATTTTTTTCAAGGAATACTATCAGAATAGCAAACAGTTTGGGTCCTGATGAGACGCCACATTCTATGGCGTTTCATCTGGAGCCAAACTGTTTGCAAAGGCCTTCAAAATTCGGTTCCAGCACTGGAAGAGTTAAAATTATGATCAATGATCTGAATCATTTTTTACAAACATACACACGTTTATGGAAGGGAATATCCGCCAGTATGCATGATACTAAATTGCAATTACATTTTACGTTTTTTGTATAAAATTTGTAACAAAATACTAGTTACAGCATCTTCTATTCGTCTTTATGCTTTTTTTCCATCAGTTATTTCAATAATGTTTGCATACTTCGTTATAATTTGTACTCGATGTATGTAAATCCTTTATTATTGCGAGTAAATAACAAATACCTCATTTTTGTTAAAATTTTTTGTTGCTTTATTGATCTGTATACGCAAAAACTGCGTTATTACAATCCATGGAACGTTAGCGTTTTAGCGCAACGTATTGCATTGTGCGTGTGCGTGTATACGTGCGCGGTCTTTGTATTTATATGAGCATTAATCACGGAGATTTTTTTCATTCTTGACAGATGTTCATGAGAAAAGCACCAAAGGGGAACGGAATTATATATTTATATCGAAACGAGTGTGTAAAACTACAGTGCGTTTTGTTATATATAAACGAAAATATCAAAACGAAACGCACTGTAGTTGTACACCCTCGTTTCGATCTGTAAATCATCGTATTATCGCATTGTCGCCATCGTATTGTCGCACTGTCGTCATCGTATTATCGCATTGTCGCATTGTCGCCATCGTACTATCGCACTGTCGCCATCGTATTGTCGCACTGTCGTCATCCTAATATCACACTATCGGATTGTCGCCATCGTACTAACGCACTGTCGCCATCATATTGTCGCAATAAGAACGGTATCAAATATCATTATCTATTGGAATCATGGAATCTTGATAAAAGTTGCGTATTTCGAAAATTCTACCATTCATAAATCAAGCAAATTAAAAGGAAATATGTGACTTTTTTTCAAAACAATTGTTTGTCTGCTTCTATGGATAGTACCAGAGGCCTAACATTGCTCTAAACGTGCTAAAAGTGTATTGTACAAAAAACACAAATAAACAAAACTGGGTCTTCTCTAATCTGCATCAATACTAAACAGAAATCAAACTGGTAATTCTGGTTACTTTTTAAACAACTATTTTTAACAAATTAGTTATCTTTTACTAAACAAATTTTAGAAACATATAACAATTAAGGCTTCATAAAGACGCTATAACCTCAAACTACTGGCCCTATGGCCTCAAAGTCCTTAACAATGTATACCAGGACGTTGAAGAAAAATGATGAACTTATTTGCCCATTATGCTCAAGATCCACCACAGTTAATGAACATTAAACGTTAACGTCCACCTGATCATAAGTTATAACGTTTCGAATTAATTATAATAACTATTGTTATAAATCGTGGTATAATGCAAAATTATTAACAAGTGACTCATTAGTCTTCGGCAATAGTCGACAGGGTGTCCTTTGATTTCAGTCATTTTCGGAAGCTGGCAACTGGGTTTCGAATTCCGTTAACAATCATCTAAAATGTACTTTCTTTTTATAAGATTATCAATTCAAGTTAATCTATTTGTTTATCCAGCCATTAAGATGATCGTCGAAAAAGGCTATTTGGCTGGGATTTCAACCAACAATTGGCTGGGATTTCAACCAACAATAGGTAGGCTTCATCATTACGTTATGATATCTATTACAGTTGAGTACTGATATGAAAATCATCATTTTACTTTTAATCTATGAATTAATACAACATTTATTCTTAGTTAACTATTTAAGCTAACCTACCTTCCCATAGGCGGTTCCAATGGGGGGGGGGGGGGGCGGACGCGGCGTACGCCCCCCCCCCCCCCCCCCTACTAAAATCGCCAAAGTAAAGTCAATTCATTTGATGTTTCACACTTAACGAGATCTAAATCACCTATTTAAACTCATTTTTCTTCTATTTCGTACACAACCTTTCCCACTAATCAAAGACAATCGCTAAATGTTTTAACTTTAGACTCTCTGTCGCCCGGTTTTTCAAGTCGAACTCTGATGTATCCCTCTTTTTGAACATTGATTCTCTTTTCGCTGCATTTGATGTCAACAAAGATGGATGCGCCAAAGCCAAAACGAGCGAAAATGCAGTAGATCAAAATCACTAAAATCGTGGAGCTAACGCCTGGACCCTCCTAGCAGGGGTTAGCCCTGGACCCACCAGGGACCCTAGCGGCCCCCTGGACCCCCAGCAAATCTTTCAATATACCGCCCCCACCCCTCAACCAGAAATCCTGGATCCGCCCCTTCGTTAGGACCGGCTTCTTATATCGTCTCACATTTTTCTGTCAAAACTTCTGTTCATTTCAACAACTCTACGTTTAAACATTGTAAATAAAAATCACGCGCTAGATTTCATTCAGAAATTATTTACATGGTGACCTGTCGGTAGCCTATTGAATTCAACATTATTGTAACGCTTACATACGAAGACTCACTGGATTCCGGGAAAAGATAAATAACCGTGTTTGCGTCAAATAAAGGTTGGTGCAGCTTATAGTATAACTTTTTTTACTCGTCAAAATATGTTTTGTTCGAACGCACCCAGCGCCAACCCCCCCCCCCCCCCCCCCTTTGGCTACGGGTTTGATATAGTGATTGTATGCTGATTATGGGGATAACAGGAAAATAACATTATGACGGTTATTTATTACGACAAAATATTTATTGCAAATGGGGTAATAACGGTTATGGTAGTATGGTTTTCGATTGTAATGATAATGAGTATAATGGTGGTGTTGGTGTTTTCGTAGTTATTGTGGTTGTTGTTGATGATGGTGGTGATGTTCTGAGGCTTATGATAATTATGATGAAAAAGAGGATTAGGGTAAGTATAATAAAAGAAGAGAGTAGAATAATTATGTATGCATTCCACTGTCATTCGATGATCCCTTACAACATGCATCCAACCAAATGCTCGGTGTTCAATTCAAAAGTCTGGTTGACACCAAAGTGGGTTCATATGGCCACGAAATTTGCAGTTGACAATCAATTTACGGTCGACACCAAAGTGTGCTGTAACAGGGCACACGTGGGTTTGCTTTCTTTTCAGTAATAGTAACACAAATAATCATGAAACGCTGAAATGTTTAGGTTTTGATGACACAATAAATGTATGCGGGAATCACTGCATCATGGATTCATCAATTGATTGATAAATGATTGTTATATCATTGTTACAATATTTGGCACAACACATAATACTAGTAACAATATAAATATGTATGCGAGAAACAGATCTAACACTGTTGTGGTACTCGCTCATGCTCGATCATATGGTATTATTGGTGGCGATAGTATAGACTATTTAGACATATTATAACAACGTATTTTTGTTTAGAAATATCATAGGTTTATTTAAATATAGAGAAAATAACCGAACATTCTCTCGGTCAGAAACGTTGATCGAATTATCTCCCTTAGATCGATAGGCGAATTGATATATACTAATACTACTACTGTTACTGCTGCTACTACTACTACTGCTGCTACTACTTCTACTACTACTACTACTACTACTACTACTACTACTACTACTACTACTACTACTACTACTACTACTACTACTACTACTACTACTACTACTACTACTACTACTACTACTACTATTACTACTACTACTACTGCTACTACTACTTCTACTACTACTACTACTAGTACTACTTCTTCTACTACTACTACTACTACTACTACTACTACTACTATTACTACTACTACTACTACTACTACTACTACTACTACTACTACTACTACTACTACTAACTACTACTACTACTACTACTACTACTACTACTACTACTACTACTACTACTACTACTACTACTACTACCACCACCACCAACAACCACCACCACCACCACCACCACCACCACCATCACCACCACCAGCCACTGCTACTACTACTACTACTACTACTACTACTAACTTCTTTTACTAATACTTCTGCTACTTCTACCAGTACTGCTACTACTATTACTACTACTGTTACTGCTACTGCTACGATACTACTACTACTTTTACTGCTTCTGCTACTGCTACTACTACTACTTCTTATACTACTACTACGACTACTACTACTAACTACTACTACGACTACTACGACGACAACTACGACGACGATACGACGACGACGACGGCGGCGGAGACTACGAGGAGACCACCACCACAAACGACGGCGACGACGACCACGACGACGACCACGAGACGACGACAACGACGACGACGACGACGACGACTACGACCACTACACGACGACTAACGACTACGACGACGACGACTACGACGACGACAACTACGACTACGAACTACGACCTACGACTACGACTACTACTACCACTTACGACTACAAACGACGACTACTACGACTACGACAACTACGACTACTACTACTACTACTACGATACTACTTTACTACTACTACTACTACTTACTACTACTACCCCTTCTACTACTACTTCTACTACTACTACTACTACTACTACTACAACTACTACTACTACTACTACTACTACTACTACTATTACTGCTACTACTACTACTACTACTACTACTACTACTTCAATTAAACAATCAAAATTTAAATCTAACATCTAAAAAGATTACATATTGTCATTTCAAAATCAGTTCCCTTGGTGTAAGCAACTTTTAAGGTGAACTCCAACCCCACCCCCGGAAACCCGATATGCTGTGAGAAGTTGGATGTGCTAGGAGAAGATGCCGATAGATTTCGATGAATTTCGATAGGGTAAGTAAATCCATTTCTATAATTCTTTAAAGGCATTTTTTAATTAAAATATATTTTGGTATTTAAGTATTACTCGTTCAACAAATAATTAAAGGGTGTTTGACTAAATATAAACATCCAACTAGAAATACAAATTTCAAAATGGGAACATTGTTGAAAACATCTAAATAGGAAATTCACAACAAGTCAACATCCATCTAAGAAACAGTTTCTCGATTCACGATGCTATCCCTTTTGCTCAAAATAGAAGTTGACTTTGAATTTAAACATCGGTAACATTTGAGCAATACATGAGATGAATTTGTTTTCTCTACAGTGGTACGTTGAAGCTCTTATATCTTCTTCCTCTGCTTGTATCATTTTTGGGATCATGATACTGCCTGTCTCCGTTTTTGTGGTGATGTAGAAAGCTCTGAAACCAAACATGTTAACTTATATGTGCTGCGCTCTTAGAAAAATTGGGCTTAAAGCAAGTGCGTAAAGTGTCGTCCCAGATTAGCCTGTGCAGAAAATCTTGTTTAGGCGGAAAGTGTCGTCCCTAAATAGCCTGTGCGGACTGCACAGGCTAATCTGGGACGACACTTTATGCACATGCATTATGCCCAGTTTTCTCAGAACAAGACACTAATTATGATGGTGTCACCAATACTGATAGTATCAGAATATATGAGATGACCTACTAGTCGTCATTTCTTGCTGCACAGCAATATAGCTCGACCCCCAAGTAATTTACACGAACGAGCGATAAGCTTTCTACGAAAACAACTTATGTATCCCGATTCAACTTTTGTATTCCTATTAGAATTTGGAAAGTACCATTCAAAAACCCACATAGGCATAATTCGCATAAGATTCAAGAATGAGAGGAAAAACTATTAAAGGAAAGGGTTCTCAAACCTTCATCACCCGCACAAGTCCATAACGCAGAAAAGCTCAACACTCCTTTAAAAGACACGTTCGCATCGTGTAGATCTCTCTCATTGGATAGTAAAGATGTAGAACATAATATACCATTAATAAACTCCGCCATCTACCGTGTCTGAAAAACTATTATTACGAATATAAGTTTAACAAGCAAATTCGTTGAATTGATATCCCCCGCCAATATGCTTCAGGACCCAAAAGTGTTATATTTGACACTCAAAAAGCATTTTTTTCAAGATACAAAGGGCCATAACTCTGTTATTACACGATGGTGTACAACGACATGTGGCGTGCAACATTCTTTTATCCATATATATACTCATACCAAGTTTCAATAAAATCTGCCAAAGCACTTCCAAGATATGGCTCCGGACGGACGGACGGAAAGACGGACGGACAACGCCAAAACAATATCCCTTAAAATCATTTAAACGTTTAACACGTACTTTTTTGATTGATTTTAGCGTGTAAAAAATACCACCTTTGACATGTCGCCGAATTTTACGGCCAACTATGTTTTATTTGATCATTTGCCAATAAAACGTGTTAAACCTAAAAAACTAACCATTAATGTACACGAATAAGTGTACGCTGTGAGTGGAGTATGAGTTATTAGCACGATCGGTAGGCGCTGTGAATGAACAAAGGATGAAATTAAAGCCCGCTACATATGGAACGCCAAAACTGCCTTTTGTTGAACAAGACTGATATGTTGGGTTAAGTTGACATCTGTTGGGTTAAGTTTACACTATATTGGATTCATTTGACATTATGCTGGGTAAAGGCGACATTATGTTGGGTTAAGTTGGCATTATGTTGGGTTCATTTGAGATTATGTTAGGTTAAGGTGACATTGTGGTTTGTTAATTTGACATTATGTTGGGTTAAGGTGGCATTATGTTGTGTTTAGTTGACATTATGTTGGGTTAAGTTGACATTATGCTGGGTTAAGTTCGAATTAGGTTTGGTTAAGTTGACATTATGTTGGATTAAGTTGGCATTATGTTGGGTTACGGTGACATTATATTGGTTAAGTTGTTATTATGTTCGGTTAAGTTGCCATTATGTTGGCTAAAGTTGGCATTATGTTCGGTTAAGTTGACATTATGTTGGGTTAAGTTGGCATTATATTTGGTTAAGTTGGCATTATGTTCGGTTAAGTTGACATTATGTTGGGTTCAGTTGATATTATGTTAGGTTCACAGGGCTTCCCCTGGCTCAAAAATTTCTTTAGCCAACATTTTAGCCAATTAGATTTTTTTGTAGCCAAATTTTAGAAACTGTAGCCAAAGTTTTAGCCAAGCATTTGGGACCGCCTCGTGAAAGTCTAGGGGTGTAAGAACACAAATAACTACAATATGAAGCTTAAATATATTTATTACTATAATCATCCTTTTAAAATATTGTACATAACAGAATATCAGTTTATAAAAAAACGTAATAACGTAATGACGACCGAACATGATGACAACTTAACCGAACATAATGTAAACTTAACCCAACATAATGTTAACTGAACCGTTCAGTTAACATTATGTTGGGTTAAGTTTACATTATGTTCGGTTAAGTTGTCATCATGTTCGGTCGTCATTACGTTGTGTTCGGTTCATTCGGATCTCCTCGGTACAGTAGTCTTAAAATGGCGGATCGACTCACACGTGCGTTAATAGAGATAGGGCTTTCTGATCTAATTGCAAATTTCTGCAATGAAAAAATTGACGACGAAACGGTATCAAAACTAAAGGCCCAGTCTCACTATGATGCCGGTAGAGCCCCGGTGCGTGATCCGAGATCTACCGGGATAAACCGGGGTTCTACCGGGATGAACCGGGGCTCCGCCGGGGACGACCGGGGCTTCGCCGGGGACGACCGGGAACAACCGGGGCTCCACCGGTAAAGTATTAAAATGTTTAATACCTCCGGGATGAACCGGGAGTCACCGGAAAGGACCGGCAACAACTGGCGCGGCACCGGCAAAAACCGGGACGGCACCGGGAACAACCGAGACGGAACCGTAGCTCCACCGGGGCCCATACAGACCTCGACAGAGCTACGGCAACGCCCCGGTTGTCTCCGGTGTTGCCCCGGTGCAGCCCCGGTGAATGCCGGCAGAGTCCCAGTATAGCTAAGGTACATCGGTAAACCGGCGCTCTGCCGGGACGCCACCGGCATTCACCGGGGCTCCGCCTGGGCATTGCCGGCGACGACCGGGGTTAAACCAAGGCGTTGCCGTAGCTCTGCCGGGGTCTGATGCCGGTATAGCACCGATGAGTGCCGGTGGAGTTACGGTGTACCGGCTTTCACCGGGGCTCCACTTTGACATTACCGGCGACAACCGGGGCTCTGCCGGGGCTTCACCGGGATAAACCGTAGCTAGTCCGGGGTTGACCGGCTTCAACAAAGGCGGCACCGGGAAATAGTGTGACCGCGTTAAAAAATTTCTACGAATCATCCCGGTTCTTGGCGGTCGACCGGCGTTAGCAAACCGGGATGGACCGGGGCTCTACCGGCTATAGTGAGACTTGGGCTTAAGCGACACCGAACTAAACCGTCTCGGGTTGAAAACGATTGGAGATAGACACAGATTTCGTGAAAAAATCCGAATTAACCGGACATTACGTTATGACAACCGAACATGATGTCAACTTAACCGAACATAATGTCAACTTAACCCAACATAATGTGAACTAAACCTAACATAATGTCAACTGAACCCAACATAATACTAACTTAACCGAACATAATGCGAACTTAACCCAATATAATGCCATCTTAACCGAACATAATGCAAACTCAACCCAACATAATGCCAACATAACCGAACATAATGTCACCTTAACCCAACATAATACCAACATAACCCAACATAGTCACTTTAGCTCAACATAATGCTAACTTAACCCAACATAATGCTAACTTAACCGAACTTAACCCAAGATAATGTCAACTTAACCAAACATAATGCCAACTCAACCCAACATTATGCCAACATAACCGAACATAATGTCACCTTCACACAACTAAATGCCAACTTAACCCAACATAATGTCACTTTAACTCAACATAATGCTAACTTAACCCAACATAATGTCACTTAAACCCAACATAATGCGAACTTAACAACAAAAGGCAGTTTTGGCGTTCCATAGCTACACCATTTAGCCAAAGGTGGGGATTTACTCCCGTTTAATGGGTTATTAAATTCAATCAACAACATCATCATGATCATGATCATCATCATGATCATCATCATCATCATCATCATCATCATCATCATCATCATCATCATCATCATCATCATCATCATCATCATTATCATTCAAATTATCGTTAGAATCTTTATCCGCAACAGTATAAATAAAACAGCCATAACTAAAACTATTTGTTTACATGTGTTAACATTAACAAGCTACTGCCGCTGCTGATGTTGGTACTACTACTTCTACTACTACTACTACTACTACTACTACTACTACTACTACTACTACTACTACGATTACTTTTACTGCTACTACTACTACTACTACTTCTACTACGACTACGACTACCATTCCCACTACTACTACTACTACTACTACTACTACTACTACTACTACTACTACTACTACTACTACGACTACTACTACTACTACTTCTACTACTACTACTACTTCTAACTACTACTACTACTTCTACTACTACTACTACTTTACTACTACTACTACTACTACTACTACTACGACTACTACTACTACTACTACTACTACTACTACTACTACTACTACTACTACTAACTACTACTACCACTACTACTACCACCACTACGTCTACTACTACTACTACTACTCTACTACTACTACTACACTACTACTACTACTACTACTACTACTACTACTACTACTATACTACTACACTACGACTACTACTACTACTACAACTACTACTACTACTACTTCTACTTCTACTTCTACTACTACTACTACTACTAATACTGCTGCTGCTGCTGCTGCTGCATCTACTACTACTACTACTACTACTCCTACTTCTACTACTACTTCTTCTACTACTACTACTACTACTACAATTACTAATACTACTACTAATACTTATACTAATACTAATACCACCACTACCACAACCACCACCACCACTTCTACTACTACTTCTTTTTCTCCTTCGTTTTATAGTTCTTATTAACACACAAGTATCACCAGATCTCGAGATTTCTTTGAGAGGCAGGGTTATGCAGGGTTATGCATTGGTACGTTGCATTCTTTGCACTATCGAATTTCAATGGGCTGCTTTTTGTTTCGCTCGCCAACGAACAGGCGACAGATGGCTGATAGATAAGTTTGAATCAAGCACCTAATATTTCATTGAAACGCTCAAACTCGATCAACCGTTCCGAAACGCGCACGCCAACAGCGGATCGCAACGCACACCGACGGAACAATTTGTATTTTAACAGTTTTTCAACACTTTTCGGATCAAATTACGATCAGTTATGTTCAGTCTCCTTTCAAAGATTCATTGTGATAAACAGGCATTTGGAATGGTTCAATTTACGATCGGTGTATTTTGTTGCGATGCCTTTGTCGTCTGCTGCCGCAGTTTTCTTTCATAAAGAAGCTGAGTGTCGTGTGGAGAACACTGCATTACCTAGGACACTGGATGTTAAACAAAGTAAGTGATCATAATTTAAAGTAATTAGTGTTCGATACGTGTACTGTTATTTTTGTAGATTTTTTAAACATATACATGGATATGCTGTGCGTTTTGCTAATGCAGACACTTGTTTGGCAATCATATCGCTGAACTGTGCACATATGTAGCATGCGCAGGTTATTAAATAAGTTGCTCTAAAATTATGATCGTTGAGAGTAGTTGTAGACTTAAATTTCATGTATGGTAGAGATTGTACGCCCATCATATCCAGTTACTGTATGAATTCATAAATATTTCCCTCGTGCACATGTAGGATCTCACAAAAGACATCATTAATGCCATGTTTTAAAACGAGTTATTGAAATTTGTCTCGGCAGATTTATGTTTTCATTTACCTAAGACATTTTTTAAGAAACGTTTATCTAATAGTCGTTTGCCGACGTGACGTCATTTCACATTAACGTTTCGCCAAACTAACGGCATGCGATATGCCAGATAAAGGAAGTAAAGCCAATAAAAACGCTCAAAATAATGTCGTTAACGTGTTTTGGAAAGGCATATTTGTATAGTTAGTTTGACATAGGAAACGTATGACATGTAATACAAGCAATGTATTTCTCATTTCTAAAGCCGTAATGACTATTCAAGGTTGCATTACCGTGGCGTATTATAATGGTACTGGCTGATCGATACATTTGAATTCAGCATACCATGTTTACCGCTATGTATGCTCACCTAGTCACACGGCAAAAACATGCCACCCTTACTTTTTTATGAAATTCACAACGACTAAGTTACATGTACATTACTTTAAGAAAATACGGCATGTTGTATACTGTCTACATTTTGCTCAGTTTATGTATTGAACAAAAGCGAAAATAAAAGTTAATAATTCGGCCCTTCTGACTTGAAAGGTTCTCAACATGTCGTTTGATATATTCCGAAAACTTGAGAAGATGGCTACGCCGGAAACATTACCTGTTCTAAAATACGTGTGCTTTCAAAGTGGATGTTGCAAAATACATTACTAGTACCCTGTTCGTATATGTGGTATGCAAAGCAAATAACTTGCAAAGCGTCCACAGAATAGGTTTTGAAAACACATTAGTTGTACACATTTGATTGTGGAGGTTTGAAATTAATAATTATTCACACACGGTTCATTCATATGGGATGTTTCGAAGCTACACGTGTATCTAGTTCATAGTGGATGTTCCTTAAGCGCGTCATAAGTACCTAGTTCATATTGGAGGTTCGTTAAGCATATCACATGTACCTAGTTAATAGTTTAGGTTCATTAAGCGCGTCACATGTACCTAGTTCATTGTGGATGTGCATTAAGCGCGTCACATGTACCTAGTTCATAATGGATGTTCGTTAAGCACGTCGCATGTACCTAGTTCATAGTGGAGGTTCCTTAAGCGCGTCATATGTACCTAGTTTGTATTGGAAGTTCGTTAAGCACGTCACATGTACCTAGTTCATATTGGAGGATCGTAAAGCACGTCACATGTACCTAGTTCATAGTAGAGGTTCGTTAAGCACATTACATGTACCTAGTTCATAGTGGTATTTCGTTTAGCGCGTCAAATGTACCTTGTTCAAAAAGGAGGTTCGTTAAGCACGTCACATGTACCTAGTTCATAGTGGAGGTTCGTTAAGCACGTCACATGTACCTAGTTCATAGTAGAGGTTCGTTAAACACATTACATGTACCTAGTTCATAGTGGTAGTTCGTTAAGCGCGTCACATGTACCTTGTTCAAAAAGGAGGTTCGTTAAGCACGTCACATATACCTAGTTCATAGTGGTGGTTCGTTAAGCAAGTCGCAAGTACCTAGTTCATAGTGGAGCGTCGTTTAGCACACTACGTATACACAGTTCATGGTTGAAGTTTGCAAAAAAAATAGTACGTGTTCACAGTTTATAGTACAGGGTTGCAAAGCATATAAATGGTACATAGTAAACAGCTTAGGGTTAAAAAGCTTATAACTTGTGCACAGTTCCAAGTGAAGGATTGCAAAGCACATAACTTGTTACAATTTTGACTGATACATGTTGTAATATCGGTAGATAGAAAAACAAGCTTTGTACTTAACACAATCTTATTACGTGTATTAATTAAATACTTTTTCATATGTTGAGGGGGGAGGGGGAACAGCATATCATTGAACAGTTTTAATTTATTCTACGAATTCTTGCCACCATTATAAATTATAATTCTAATGTGGACTTTTAACCATATTTAATGTTGTGCAATATTCGTTTGATTTGCCGTTGAGGCGAGGACAATACAATTAATCAGCTTGTCTGAAACGCTGCACGTCGTAAATCTGAGCAGCATTTCTTTCTCTGACATCAAGCCCTGTTCTGTATTTCTTGACAATAGCGGTGTACGTATATAAGTATTGATTGGATAAGAGGCGGGGACAGCGCGAATTGGGTTGCAAGTTTGTTCAGCTGAATTGAAATGCTGTGTTCACTAGGACATCTTACAAACGGAAGTGCGTTATCCTTTTTTCGGATTGTAGTTTTCCGGGAAGAATACAGAACAGTCTTATTGTTTTCCTATACGTGATTTGGCATCGAGACAGGATCTTATAAATGCCTGTATTATACGGCACCCTTGCCTTGCTTGTTTGGAACCGGATTATGCGAAGCTCATTAATTGACCAGTAGCAAAACACGATATGTTTTGTCTGACTGTCAGTCTTGGGTTGTTATTTAAATGATTCAAAGATACTTTAGCTGATTGCGCAGCCTTGTGCATTTATTTACGTGGATGGATCCGAACGGCCCTGTTCTTGGGCGGGGAGGGGGGTGGGGGTGGGGCACCATGGTCTATCGAGGCGATGTGTTATAGTGTACTAATATTCAAACGACGGTAAGTCATAAGACGGTATATTCACTTACTCAATCACTCGGTCGGTCGGTCGGTCGGTCAGTCATGCATTCATGCATCCATGCATTCGTTCGTTCAGGTAATAGTTTCAAATTGTTTAAGGAGAAATAACGACTTCTAGATTGATGCAATTAAAGGTACCCGGACAAAAGCTGAACCCTTGCATTCACTCAACAGTCACTTCGATTGCAGACAAAAGCTTTCTCTGGAATGTATTCTCAAGGACAAAATCCTAACCGTCTATGTGCGCATCTGGAAAAAAGCTCACCTGAACAATTAGCCCACGCGTGAAATTTGAAAGTTGTTGAAATAGTGCGAGGCACAAACGCTATTTAATTCATTTTTTATTGATAGAACAGCACACGTATCTGCCACTCGATCACAGTCCCACCACAACGTATCTGCCACCCGGCCACTGTCTTCCACACGTATCTGCCGCCCGGCCACTGTCTTCCACACGTATCTGCCACCCGGTCACTGTCCACACGTATCTCCCCACCCGGCCACTGTCTTCCACACGTATATGCCACCCGGTCACTGTCCACCACACGTATCTGCCACCCCGGTCACAGTCCACCACACGTATCTGCAACCCGGTCACAGTTCCACCACACGTATCTGCCACCCGGCCACTGTCCACCACACGTATCTACCACCCGGTCACTGTCCACCACACGTATCTGCCACCGGTCACTGTCCCACCACACGATTCTTCCACCCGGTCACTGTCCACCACACGTATCTGCCACCAGGTCACTGTCCACCACACGTATCTGCCACCTGGTCACTGTCCACCACACGTATCTGCCACCCGGTCACTGTCCACAACACTTATCTGCCACCCGGCCAATGTCCACCACACGTATCTGCCACCCGGTCACTGTCCACCACACGTATCTGCCACCCGGTCAGAGTCCACCCACACGTATCTGCCACCCGGCCACTGTCCACCACACGTATCAGCCACCCGGTCACTGTCCAACACACGTATCTGCCACCGGTCACTGTCCACCACACGTATCTGCCACTCGGTCACTGTCCACCACAAGTATCTGCCACCCGGTCTCTGTCCAACACACTATGCACCCGGCCACTGTCTTCCATCCACACGTTTCTGCACCCGGCCACTGTCTTCCACACGTATCTGCCACCCGGTCACTGTCCACCACACGTATCTGCCACCCGGCCAATGTCCACCACACGTATCTGCCACCCGACCACTGTCCACCACACGTATCTGCCACCGGCCACTTTCCACCACAGTATCTTCCTCCCGTCACTGTCCACCACACGCATCTGCCACCGGTCACTGTCCACCACACGTATCTGCCACCCCGTCACTGTCCATCACACGTATCTGCCACCCGGTCACTGTCCACCACACGTATCTGCCACCCGGTCACTGTCCACCACACGTATCTTTCACCCGGTCATGTCCACCACACTTATCTGCCACCCGGTCACTGTCCACCACACGTACCTGCCACCCGATCACTGTCCACCAAACTGATCTCCACCCGGTCACTGTCAACCACACGTATCTGCCACCCTGTTACTGTCCACCAACACGTATCTGCCACCCGGTCACTGTCCACCACACGTATCTGCCACACCGGTCACTGTCCACCACACGTATCTGCCACCCGGCCATGTCCACCACGCGTATCTGCCACCGGGATAAGGGACATCCCATTATTTCATAACCAATAGGGGGTGAATGAATTCGTCATGATCATGTTAAGAGCGTAGATTCTTTCAAGAAATGCAAACGCGCCCACAATATTTATTTTATTATTTATTATTATACAGTGAACTTTTATTTAACCGGACAATGCAAAAAAAACAACACCATATCATAGTTCTCCTTTCTTTTCGTATACGTGTAATCGAAAAAAA